>NW_028258239.1:0-124169 GCF_053883595.1 Heterocephalus glaber
AGTCAGCACCCTCGCTGGGTCCACCCTGTGGGTACCCTGCCCCTATCCTGTATGTGCACCCAACAGCACCCTGTTCCCCTGCCTCTGCTGGGGCCTCCCATGAACACCAGGACAGGCAGCAGCAGGAAGACAGCGCAAGTCACAGCTCTGCACACCAGCCTCTGCCCCGGGCCACACAGTGCTGCTGCAGAGGATGGAATTGCAGCATGCAGGTGGCATGTCCCCAGCCTCTGTCCCCCCCCCGGCACTCATAACGCAACCTGCAGCAATGTCAGCCACAACCCCAGCCATGCTCGCACCGCACACACAGGTCATTGTCCCCAGGCCACAGGGCAGCAGTACCACATACACAGCTTGGGACTCAGCCATAGCAGGGGTCTGGGGACCCACAAATGTGACCCATAAGGAAACCACAGCCCCTGGCTGAGCAGCTCGCCTACTGAGTTGGAATGCCCAGCAAGCACCGCCTGAACTGGGCCTTCCAGAGGGTGATGGTGGGTGTTAGGAGCCGGGGCCTGGTTGGAAGGGGAAGTCACTGGGGCGAGACCTGGAAGGCTCCATCTTGCTCCCCAGCTGCCCCCACTTCCTGTCCACCATGCAATGAGCAGCTCTCCTCTGCCAGGCCCCTCTGCTGGGTCTCCTCTCTTGGAGCCAGCCAGCCATAGACTGTAAACCTAAGCCAAAATCAACCTCTCCTCCCTTTAGCTGTTGGTATTTGTGTTGGGTATTTCATCCCAGCAATGATGGAAGTCAACGACATTAGGAGTTGAGATATATCACTTAAAAGATGTTTAGGCACATTGTTTTAATTAAGAAAATTTAACTGGATCAATACTAAAAAGCGGGTTTTTATATGTCTGAATTGTCAATGACCTAAAATAAGAATCAATTGTTGTTATTAGGAAACATAATTGTCACAACAATAAATAAGTAGCTGCTCCAAAACTGCAACACAGCATAGAGTCCAGAGTTCTGTGCGACAGTCAGTTAAGGGAGACAGGAACACAATGGGCACAGAGTAAGTAGATAAATAAGGGGAAACCAGAGAGAAAGAGAATTGGGGTGAGGAGGGAAAGGGAAGAGCACATCTCCAGCTGAGCACATGGTCTGGGAAACAGGCTCCCTGAGTTCCCTTCCTGCCATCTCCCCCCAGGTGGGACAAGACGCATGCCTCCCCTGCGGCGGCAACAGAGCCAGAACCTTCTGCTCCCCAAAGCACCACAGAGCTGTCACGATGTGGGTGGGGTGGGGTCTGTCCTGCTCCTGCCCTACCAAGAAGGCTCAAATACCAGGTTCAGCCAAGGCTTTCCCTTCTCCTCGGCTCTGTGAGCCTTTCCACTGGCCCATTCACCCTGCAAGCATGCTTCTTTTCCACCTTCAATAAATGCTCACCCTCGATGCCATTCCTGAGTCTAGTTCATCCTTTGTTCAGGACACCCAGGACCTGGAAAGAATCCTAGGGACATGCCCTGGATCCTAGGCAAGGGTCCCTGGAGTTTCAGAGTCAACAACATCCCAATCTTGGGTCTCGGCTGTCCTGCAGCAGCTGTCCCAGAGGGGAAGGTCTGCACTCCCTGAGCCCCACACCTCTCAACCCGGGACACTGTGACCACTTTGTGTCATTTAGGAGTCCACCTGGCACTACCCACATGGAGCACAGGAATCGGATACCAGACTCCTGCGTGATGCTGCTTGGTATCTGTGTTCTTACAACTTAGGCTGGAATCCCAGTGCCAAAAACCTGCTGTGATTCCCCACTGAATGACGACCCAGAGGCCTTGCCCTGGAAGGTTTTGGGTACAGTGTGTCAAGCAGCATGCAGGGAAGGTGGGTGGGGGTCGCCGGGCAGGACTCAGAGAACCTGTGGAGTAGGGAACTGGGGCCCTGGGCTTGCAGCTGCTCCAAAGCACCTGGGAAGGACCAAAGGGCAGTGCCAGAGATTCTGCATGGGGACAAGCGCTGTCCTGTACAGGGGCCACACCGGCCTTTCACACACATGGTGGAAGCAGTCCCTGGAGCAAGTGCCTGTCACTCCAAGAGTGCTGCCACACCGTGCTTCCAGGGGACATGGACAAGCTTGTGGGTACAGCACAGGCATGGCCTTTTCAACCTCCATTGGCCCTGGCAGTTCGGCCTGTGGTGTGGCCCTATGGGTCCAGCACCAACTGTTTCATATGAATTTGGTGCTTCAGACCACTTGGATGCTGCCCTCTGCCAGGACTCTGTCTCTCACCCACCCAGGCTGCCTTTCCACTGCAAGGCCCGCGACACTCACCCAAACTTCTGCAGGTGACACTCTGGCCAGCCGGCCTGGCCTCATCACACAGAGCATCCGCCGACCCCCACATCACCCAGGGCCTTCTCCCCGATGAAGACGATGACAACAATGAGGACAATGATGATGAAGATGATGTAGAGCCTGGTCAGCCAGCAGCTGGCGCTGAGGGCCGTGGCGAAGTCCTCACAGGATGCAGTGGTGAGGCAGCAGCTCACCAGCCTTGGGGGGACAGGAGATCAGGTGCTTTCTCCCACCACAAACTCCCCGGGGTGGGGAGACCCCCAAGACCACCCATCCTGAATCCAACACTGCCTGGTGCCACAGGGTGGCCCAGCCCGAAGGAAGTTTCCTGAGCCCTTGGCCTTAGTAACAAGCAAGCACCTCCAAGGCTGCCCCACACTGTAACATCTCCCAGCTTCCTGAACTTATTTTTATCACAGTAAGGTAAACGATACCTGTCCCCCCAAGAACTGTGCAGTCAGGTGGGGCTCTCCAGAGGGGCTGGATCCAGGGTATGTGATTACTACATCAGTCCACTCATGAGCTTGGCCTAGTTCTGGGTGTGGACAATAGGAAGGCCCACCTTGACTGTGAGTGCTCCCCACCCTATGGTTGCATAACCTGGATAGACTATGAGGGTCAGAATGAGGGCCGCTCCTGGGGCTGCTTCCTACTTTGCTGCTTTGCTGCCTTCTGGGCACCATGGCCTGTTTCTCCTATGCCAGGCCCCCCTGCCACGCCACCCTGGCTTGGAATCAGCTATGAACTGAAACCTCTACTAACTGTGAGCCAAAATAAACTCTCCCTCCTTTAACTTTCCGTATCAGTTACTTGGCCTCAGCAATGAAAAAAGTCATTAAGACATATGGTTTCATGAAAATAAGTGACATTTTCAAAGTTTTTTCTGCTACACCCAAAGACGCCTTGCCATGAATTCCCCTCATAATACTCCTGCTTGGTTCTGACACACTTATTGCATCATCTTGTCTTGCCACTTTCTGAGCAGTTCTACAAGTCCACTTGTAAGAGTGACTTTAGAGGTATGATCAAAAATACAGAGTGCTGCGAGATGGAAATTGAGCTCAGTGGCACCACAACCACCTTGCAAGCACAAGGTCCTGCCTGGGTTCAACTCCCCGTACCGCCAAAACCAAACCAAACTAAACCAAATACCAGAGTGCTGCAGACCAGCGCTGGCCAGCGGAAAGGCAGCCCCTAACTACCCCACTGTGTCCTCATCCCCCTTATTCACCATGGCACCCAGGGACTTCTGGCTCCCCCGCAAAGTCCAACTGAACACGGAAGGACAACATTTTGCATTCATTTGGGACATCGAGACAGCCAGGGCTGCACAGCTAAAGATGCTCAAGGAAAAAGGACTCCAGAGCTGCAGCAGAGAGCTGCAAGGACCATGGGATGAATGTGTCAAAACACCCGGAGGATTGGGGATATGAACGAACGTGTCTTTTAGTAGAATAACATTTAATTCAAACATTCGCCATGGTTCTCGATCATGCTGATGATAGTATTTGACATTTCAACCTCTTTTGAGTGCACAGTTCCCAGGCCTTGAGGATACTCACACTGTTGTCCAGCTCCTGAACTATTAATCTTAGGGGACCCAAAGCAGGCCTTCCTCTCAGCCCTAGAAGGTGGGTTCTGCGTCGCCTCACACTCCTGAAGGGCCCACAGGCTGCCCTCAGGACTGGGCGCAGTGGCCCGCACAGCAGCAGGCAGCGGGCAGCGGGTGCCCGAAGGGGGCGCTGGTGCACAGCCGCCCCTCACCCACTCCTTCCAGAAGGTACAGGCAGCTCCAACTGCTGAGGACATGGTGTTGCCTGTGGTCTGGGTCCCTGGAGCCCAAGGCGCTGGCCCGCTGGAATGGGGTGGCCCCGTGTGACTGCTTGGGAAACCTCCTCGCCACCCGCAGGGCCGCACCCACTTGCGGCCTCGCACAGCCCAGCGCCTCCGCAGCTTCCTTCACCCCTGCTCTCTCTGATCTCCCGCTGGCCAATGCCTCAGCTGTGCCCCTCCCCCTCCTCCTCCCCTCCCCCGCTAGGGATGACGGGTCCCCTCCGCAGCAGCCCTCGCCCACTCCCCGTGCGTCCCGCTCCTGCCCCTCTCGTGCCTGAGGCTGCGATCCCAGCAGAGCTCATCGAGGCAGCAGAGCCAGTGTGCCAGGCCCTGGCACAGAAGGCTGTCCCAATGTGGCCCAGGGCGTCCTCACTCAGGTCCAGCTCCAGCAGCTTTCCACTGCTGCTCAGGATGGAGGCGAGGTCGCAGCAGAACTGGCGCAAGAGGCCGCAGCGCTTCAACCTCCTGGCAGAGGAGCACTGGGGATGAGGACTGAGCCCCGTGACGGGCCCGACACGGATGTGCTCCCCACACAAGCGCACGTGCATGCACACACACGCACGCCTCTGGATACTGCAGCTGTGGTTCCACAGTGTCTCGCATGGCGAGCTCAGGTCCAGGTCCCCAGCACGTTGTCACTGAGGTCCAGCTCTCAGAGGCTCAGAGTGGCGCTCTGAGCCAGAATTGGGCTTGGCAGATGCTGGGGTCTGGTAGCAGGGAGGCGAGCTGGAGGGGCAGAAGAGCAGAGCCAGGACAGGCTGAGTTGCAGCAGGAGTGCACCAACAGGAAGGCGACCAGGGAAAAGAAATTTTCCAGCACACTCCCTGCAGAGCCTGGGATCCCAGAGCTGGGAGGCTGAAGAAGGAGCGTCCAGGGTTCAATCCCAGCCTTGGAAACTCAAGGAGGCCCCGTCTCTACAAGGGCTGGAGACTAGTGCCCAGTGCAGGTCCTGAGTTCAATCCCTAGTGCTGAAAGAAAGCCAAAGGGGAGGGATGAAGTGGCCACAAATGATGTTTGCCCTCCTCTGCATCTCAGCACCACTCACAGCACAGTGGATGTGAAAACACCTCACTGCCTATCACCAGTGCTGGGTTCAAATAACACAGCCAATGCACGCAGTGGCACACACTTAGCTTTGCAGATGCAGGGAATTCTGTAACGGATCACATGGGTGAACCAAAAGCACTTTAGGAAATGATAAAAGCCAGCAGGTAATAATCGCCCTTGTATGTGGGAGCTGAAAAGAAAGCCAAACAAAGGTGTGTGGAGTAGACGGTGCTTACCAGATGCTACTGAAGTGCAGACAGAGAAAAGCGGGATGTTGGTCAAAGGTTGTAGTTATAGTTAGATGGGAAGAATCCATTTGGGTGCTCTGCTGGACTCCATGGTGACTACGGTTAGTCATAACTTACAGTATATTTCAAAATAACGACAAGACAGCATTTAAAGTGTTCTCTCCAGAAGGCAATGAGAAATATTTGAGGAGATAGAAACATTACTTGGGCTGATTTTTTCATTTTGCATTCCAAACATGCTGCAAAACTTCACGTTATTCTTCATAAATATAGATAATTATTATTTGTATGTTATAAACAAAATTGAAAAGGAAATTTTTAAAGGATAACAAGTATCTGATACTACTCACATTAGTGTTTAAATGTTAATCCATAAAATGATACTGTGCTACACATAAATAAAAACATGCACAGAATATGGATAAATGCCCTCTGGGATAGACTCTGAACAACCTCCAGGGAGCCCTTTCCACTCAGATGCAAAAACAGAAGGAACCACAAAGGGTCTCTGGTCACAGCAATGTGTTCACTGAAGATAAGATGCAGTGGGTGTTTTCCCCTTATGATCTGATACCCAGAATCAAATGCCTATCTGAACTGCTATTGCCTATGAAACCACTGCACATATGTCAATCTCTTTTGACTATTACATCTGGCTGCCAAAGCACTGGTCTCCACACTCTTGGACCCCACTTTCTAATGACAAGAACATTTTGAATGAACACTACTTTCTGTTTGTTTTCCATTTGGTTGTTTTTAATACATGTGATCTTGTTCTATTGTGAGTAATAGACATGTACTGATTTCATGACAAATATATTGTGAGCAACTTTTGTAAAAGTTAATTAAAACATTATTTGCAAGAGAAAAATGTAAATCATAAGATTGTTAAGACATCCACACATAGGGATCAAAATTCATGATACATAATGTGAAATAGGAAGAAAAGGTCCAAAGAGGAAGGGGAAGGGGAAGGTGTAAGGGGAAGAAAGAATGGAAAGGAATAAATATGAGAAAAGGAAAACATGGAAACCAAGTCTTTGTAAATATAGAGGAGTGGAGTGGTTGAAGGGAGGGCAGGGGAATGGGGGAAAAAAAAGAAGAACCAAAATATATCACGTAAAGATACAAATTCCCAATGATGAATATCATCATAGTGTATGCCTAAAGTGTATCAATAAACCTGATGAATTAAAAAATTACTAAAAGCATAAGTTTTAGTATTTTGCACAGCTCAAAGTACCTTCTACTGAAATCCAAGACAGTGTGTTCACAGTACTGATCTTGCTGCTGGCCTCCAGCTGAATAGCATGTAGAAACCTGGTTGGAACAGGGTCTGGGAGTTGGATCATTCATCAGTCTTCATTACACACTGGCTTCCCAGAGCTGCCTTTATGTCCCTATTTCTCCAACTGTAGATGATGGGGTTCAGGGTGGGGGGCACAACTGTGTAGAATACAGGCAGGAGAAGGTCCACAAAGGAGGGTGAACTTCAAATTGGCTTCACTTAAGGAATACTTCCAGATGTCAGGAAGAACATTACCACCCACCACAAGATGGGGAATGCAGGTGGGAAATGATTTGGATCTCACCTCCTTGGATGGACTCCACATGATGGTAGAGAAAATGTACACATAGGATAAAGTGATCAATGAAAAGCAGATAATCACAAGACATGTAATAAAAATTATGACTCTAATCTCATTGGTGATTACTTTGGAGTCTAAGAGGCTTAGGAACTGTGGAATGTCACAGAAAATCTGATGGACTCAGTTGGACCCACAGAATGGTTAAGGAGAATGTCGCTGCCACATGCATGAGCCCAGAGGCATTGCCACCGAGCCAGGACAAGGCCACCTTCTTGACACAGGTGCCGCATAGTGCAAGGGCCAGCAGATGGCCACATAGTGGTCACAGGCCATTACCTTGAGAATGGCTGACTCTGTGCCCCCCGGGTCATTGATAAAGAAGACTTGCAGGGCACACCCAGAGAAAGAGGTGGAGCTGTCGTGGGTGAAAACCTTGACAATAGATTTGGGAACAGGAACAGAAATGTAGCAAAAATGTAAGAAAGACAAGTTTCTTATAAAGAAATACATTGAGGTTTGTAGGTGGACATCCATTAAGGTGAGCATGATGATGAGCAGGTTCCCCATGAGAGCTGCCAGGTAAACTGCTGAGTAAGACACCATGCACAGTCTGCACTTCCCTAGAAGGAGAGAACTCTGAAAGATGAAACTCAGCAGCTTCTGTTTTGTTCCTGTCATTTATTGCTGAGGAGGGAGTAGAGTGGGTTATAGATATAGCAATATGACTGCCTAGAAGGGCATTTCTAAAACAATTAAACTTCGATATATAAATAAATCATGCATATACAAATGTGGAAACTATCTCTTCAAATCAAAATCTCAAAGACACAACATAGGTCTAATAAAAAGTATATTCTCAGTAAGTGCATCCCGTCTAGTGCAGTGCATGGAAGAGGTACAACTAAAATTAAGAATGACAAAGAGAATTAAAAATGAAGTAATCAACAAAGAAATGGATAGTATTAACAAAAGAAATGAGAAATATACACATGCATAGAGAAAAATCACTTTCACTCCCAGTTAGTGAATATACATGTGTATTTAATTTCATTCCCATTTATTGAGTATACATATTTATTTTGAAACATATTATTTGCTTCTGAGTTAAAATATAGGGTTTCAAGTGGCTTTTCACATTTCTTATTTTGGGTAACAATAAAACCACAGTGGTGTTAGTAATCACTAAAAATTTCAATATTTCATAACTGGTATCAATGAGATGTAACCACAACTTTTCATAAAAATAGTGAGGCATTTGTTAAACACCTCACATAGTAGGCATACTGACAGGGTTAGATGATTTGTACAGCACTGCTCTCTTTAAACCTTACTATTGATGTGTTTTAGTCATACAGTTACTGGGATTCGATGTGATGCTTCCATCCATGCAGAGTAACCTGTCCCCTTCCTACCTTGGCCCAACTCTGAACCCCTCCCAACCCCATGGAACTCCCTCTCTCTCTACAAGAAATGATTCTTGAATTAAAATTTAAGAAATCTAGAGAAGGACACAGTAAAGCAAAATAGCAAGTAGAATCTTATATGAAGGACAAAGCAGAAATATTGAGGCATGGTGGCAGTATGTGGTGTGGGGAAGAGATTGGTTTTGACTTTTGTTGTAGTAAAACTTGTAGAGCATCGTCTATGAGCCAGGCCTAGAGAGGTGTCACCTAGGTGACATTTACAGAGACATTATTAAATAAAGACGTCTAGTGGATGGCAGAGGCATAGAAGATCAGTGATATAATTAAGATCTAGCTATGGATTACTTAACAAATGTGTATGTAATCACTCTAATCTTTTGTTTTATTTCCTTGTCTTCAGAGTTCATCTAAAAATTTAAGATAAAAAATAGAATATCATGCATGTATGCACATCACCTATAAATATTAAGCAATTTCTATGCTAATTTTTGTAATATGCCTTCCATTTAGTTTGTACTTGTTTGTTTTTATTTGGTTTGTTTTACTGCCATACAAAGGTACCTAAGTTTAATTCCTAGACTTGTATAGTGTGGCAAACCAAACTCTGAAATAGAGTTTTGCCCTTTTTAATTTATGAAGCAATAATTTATAAACATAAATGGCATCAGCTGAAAGTATACTATTCTGGGAGTTCTGGTGGTCATAAATGCCAAGACACCACTGCAGATAGAGCAAAACATCTCCATCATGTCTGGAAGCTCTTTATGCTTCTTTGTATGCAATGTCTTGCTCTGCCAGCTTCCACTCCTGGCACCCAGCACTTCCTCTGCTTCCAGGAGAGTCAGCTGGGCATCTTCCTGCTAGAAACTGCATGGAAGCTGGAACCTTCCTTAAACTGGGTGTTGGTGTAACTGCTCTTGGAGGGAACATGCCACCCACAGACACAGAAAAGCTTTCTGTGTCCAAGAAACAGACCTGACCTCACTCCGGATGCCTGCTTTGACTACACCCACCAAGGCACAGCTGGCTCACGCTCTTTACTTCATAGACTCTTAATGGGTTCCATGGTGACACTTATGGGGACATCAGTCATGTGAATGTGAGGGCTATCCTGCAAAGTTCAGAAAAGGAACTGGGATTTCCCAGTTTATTATGAGTTTTTAAAAAATTCTGTAAATACAAGTGGTTCAAAATATGCACAGAATGCCTTTGACATCCAATGTGCACACATACACTCCAGAAAGCTTACCACCGAAAAGAAACGCCACCCCATATGTGGCTCACCATAAAGGACCTCACTTTGTCCTGTCTTCAAAACCAAACTACCGCTCATTCCCAATTCCCACACCACCTTCATCCAAACAAAAGAAATTGCACATGTTCTAAAGTGTGTGGGCTGCACCAATAAATTAAGTAAGGACATGATGTGAAAATCATAAATTCAACCCATTGATTGAAAAATAAAATAACATTTTATGGTTTTATTTTATAAGACTATGGAATCAAACTTACCACATGGTTGGGGTTGATTTCTGTCTGGCTGGGTCATAGAGCAACTTCGGTGTTCAAACTCCTATTTCTTTGTCTGAGAACGACCCTCCATTTATCTGAATGTATTTCAGATTAAATGGAAAGATGCTGTGTTCTGACAGGGTGGCTGTAGCCCATGGCTAAGATAGCAAATAGCTCTCTCCTGATCCAGCAATCTAAACTAAGTGACCACCATCCCTAGTTTTTATCTTGTGTGATTTACTTCGTTATCTTTGTGACACAACAGTGATTAATAAATGAGCTCTACTGGTAGAAATGTTTCATACTTCTGTGGTCTCTGAAGGTAAAGTCCGTGTTCTTTGGGACCAAGTAACAGTAGTGCTTTAATTAATCCCTGGGAATAACAGTCAGGGATAGATCCCTTTTGGCAATGCAATAGAAAAATAGAAATTAATTGAACAGTATAATCTGTCATACACCAAGAGGTTCAACTGGATTAAAATTAATGCTGAAAATAAAATGATTTAAAATTGTACTCAGCCACCAGCTGTAAATCCAAACACAGATTGTGGCACTGAATTTCCATTGTTTATATTCTCAGGCTAATATTTTTACCCAACATTCATTTCCTAATATTTTTCTTGTCCTTCTTTACAACCCCTTCTGTCTCAAGTCAAATTAGATGAAAAGTGAACATTTTAAGTGTAAGTTTGATCTGTTACTCTTTTGTCTTCAGGCTTCCCATGTACTTTTTGAAATTATGGGTGGAACATGTTGAAATGACTTACACACTTGAGTGTCTTTACTCTGATTTAACCCTGTCTAATTTGATGCCACTGCTCACCTCTCTAGGGATTGAGGTGTGTTTAGATTGCCTCTTTTATAGAGTGCTGTTTACATACTTTCTCTTTCAAAATTATTTTTTGTTAGTGTGTAGGAATTAGTTTTATATTAGGAACATTAATTCTTTGTTGATGAAAGGGGTGGTAAATATATTTTACACTCTACAATTTTGTGTTTCTTTTAATAGTGTTACTGATAAATAGAAAGTGTTAATTCTACTATACATTTTTATGAACTTCTTACTTTTGGGTTTTATTTTTTTAATTTATGGTTATCTACAGGAATTGCATCAGCCTGATGGTGGAGTAGGACTCTAAATCTTGTTTGCTCACACAAATATGAATTTGAGCAATAATTCAAATTTATTAAAGGATCTAAAGACAAAATGGAAAAGAAAATGAACATGAAGCCCAAAGTAGCCGAGTTATATTAAATATAAATATATCATCACCTACATACTTTACAGATAAATTACAGAAAGTCAAGGGCAAAGAGAGAAATTTGCAAGTAACAAGAATGAAGAGACTCAGTACATACAAAGGAAACCCTCTACAGCCATGAGCAGATTTCTAAGAGGACTCTAGTAAGCCAGGATATAGTGGGATAATATGACCAGTATCAAAACAAAAGAAATAAAAACAACCAACTGTATAATATCTAGAAAAGCTGTCCATACAAAGGAAGATGATAAAGGACTCTTTCAAACTAACAAAAGTTGTGGGGGATCAACATTAGATCACCTTTATAAGAAATGCTAAATGGAGTTCTTCAAACTGAAATAAAGAAAGAAAATTAATTACACAGAAGCATATAAAAGTATAAAACTAACTAAAGTCCAGACACAGTGAAATTCATAATACTATAATATTATAAGGGTGGTTTGTAAGCCAGATGTGTCTTCAAGGTGAAATGTAAGGGCAATTATTAAAATAATAGTAGGTGCAATAATGTATTATACGAAATGGTGTGAATGGTAACATCCAAAGTATAAAATAGGGTGGAGCAAAAACAGAAATATTTTTCTGTGACTAATTTTATTTATCAACATAATATTTTATAAAGTGTTTTATGTATGGCTCATGATAATCAGAAAACAAAAATCTGTAGCATAAATGCAAAAAAATAGAAAGAAAGGTGTCAAAGTAAATTGTTATAGGAAATTTTCTAATCCCTAAAGAAAGCAGAAAGAGAGAAAGGAAGTATGAATGTATAACACCACAGAGAACAATTCACAAATGGGAGTTGTAAAATCTTACCTACCAATAACTACTATGAATGCAAGTGGATTAAATTCTCTACTCAAAAGACAGAGGCAAAGTGGAATTTTTAAAAGCCACCAGGAGTGTGCTGCACACAACAGACTGGCCACCTTCATGAGCATAAAATAAAAGGAAAGGGATGGAAAAACATGCCTCATGGAATAAAAAAATCAAAAGAATAGGTGTAGTTCCCCTTATTTCAGATTAACAGGCTTTAACTCAAGAAGCTGTTAAAAATGTAGACAAGGTCATTTCGTGATAACAAAGCACTGGCTTTTGTGTGTGGATCTGATGTTGCCCTCTCTCCGCTCTTTTCTCCTTCCCTTGCTCCCACTCTTGTTCACTCTAACTCTGCTTCAGTGTGTGCCAAGAACAAACACCTCCATGGCTACACATGAGAATGTGCCCAGGAGAAATGATAAGCTGTGTACCTGCTATGACAAAACCCTCGATAATCTTAGTAAAATCTTTTCTTAATTTGAGTATATTTTGTTCAACTATATTATAATAAAGAGAAACTGTTTTCCGTACTCTCACATGCTCATTCTTATTTCCTTCTTCCTTCCCTCCTTTCTGGTTTCCTTCTTTCCATCCTTCCTTTATTTTTTTGGTCCAAATTTCAAATAAAACACTGTTGTTCAGCTAAAAGAGTACATTTTTAATTCTAGTTGATTTTTAAAGGACAAATTGATTATGACTTATAGGATATGTTTTACTGCATCTGCGCATTAAGTAAATATTCTTTTTAAGATTTAAAAAGGTGGTGCATTTCTTTCAAATTATAAATAACCTCTGACTTTTACTGAAAAACTAAGCATTTGTCTTTTCAAGAGAATTATGAAAAAATATTCTCAGTTTATGCCGTTCCACCCTTAATAGCGTAAGGCCTCTGGTTTTGGGTTTTCCCATTTGGACAGCTGTAAAATAGCTTCTGGTGTGCAGAGGTGAAACCCAAGCCCTTGCCAATCACGGACTTGATTTACATTTGCCTTATGACCAGCGGGGTCTAAACATTTATTTAAATCTTAACCAAAGACATTTCTTTTATCTATTTTTGCCCATTTTTACTCTGTTCTAGCAGACAGAACAGACACAGAAGCCCAGAGCTGGCTGAGTTATCACACTGGAATGTGGAGCCCCATGCAGGTCAGGACAGGGGACTCATGAGCAGCCAGGGCTGTCCTTTGCAAGCATGCACTGTGGTGCTTCTTCCCTGTTCCATACATTTACCCAGTGCCTGAGCCTTAGAAACATAAAACGGGTTGGGCTCAAAATTTATATGTGACATTATACGGTCTATTTTTGTGCCATTTCTTTTTTCTATATTCTAATTTTGAGATTGATACTTGTTACTTTTTTCTCTCTTTTTTTGGTACCGGGGATTGAACTCAGGACCTTGTATTGCAATGCAGGTGTGGTGCCACTGAGCTACATCCCTGGCCCAGTACACTTGTAACTTTTACGACTATTTTTCTTTTTCCTATTTTTAAAAAATTTCTTGGTATAAAAATATTAACATATTTATTCGTAATAATACTAAGGAAATTTTGGATTCTCCCCTGATTGGGGATGCCATAACTAAGGCTACTCTGGCCAGTCCTGCTGCTGAATCTGTAGGTGCTGTAGCATAAACCCCCAGAATGGAAATGTCTACGTCATAAAGGATGAGTATGCTGGGGTTTAGAAACTATGGTTACATTTTCCACAAGTTTATAGTCACTTGAGTAGTGATAAAAGTTGTTGCTCCTTATCTTTGTAGATATCTGATATTAACATATCTAGCCCCTTGATGAATAGGACTGTTATCTCTGTTATGCCAAATAAAGGAGTAGAAAGCTGATGTGTAATTAGGGTGCATTAGTTACACAGACAAATGGGTTTATTGCATAGGCATGCGTGCTTGTAACACACCTTCCTCCTTCCCACCCCTTTCAGCCTCTTCCCCCCTTCCCCTCACCCACGTCTCCCTTCCTCCTAACTCTCCCTTTGTACTTGCTTCTCATCTCTTTTCTCGGGTCCACATATGATAGAAAACATGCTACATATTGCTTTCTGAGGATGGCTTATTTCACTTAATATGGTGATCTCCAATTCCATTCTTTTTCCTGCAAAAGGCACTATTTCATTTTTATGGCTGAATTATACTCCATTGTGTGGACACCACCTCTCCTTCACCCATTTATCAGTTCATAGACAGCCAGGCTGCTTCTGTGGACTAACTGCTGTGCTTCAATAGACATGGCTATGCGTGTGCTTCTAGAGCATGCTGACTGCAATTACTCTGAGAATATACCAAGAAGTGGCATAGCTAGATGAAGCTATAGCTGTGTGTTTAGTTTTTTTGAGGACTCTCCATCATTACACTAATTTCCTTTTCCACCAAGAATGGATAAATTCCTTTCCCCATATGCTCACCAGCATTTATTGATTTTTATATTTTTGATGACAGCCACTCTGTCTGGAGGAGATAAAGCCCAATGTTGTTTTGTTTTGCATTTCTCTGATGGCTAAAGGTGTTGAACATCTTTTCATGTAATTATTAGTCATTTGTACTTCTTTTGAAAAATATCTGTTCAGTCCAAATGTGCTTCTCTTCATTGGGTCATTGGTTTTGTTTGATGTCACTGTTGTTGGTGGTGAGGTTTTAGTTGTTTGTGTTTCCTGGATGTTAATTTTCTGGAAGAAGAGTGGCTGGCAAAGATTTGCTCCCATTTTTTAGGCTGTCTCTTCACTCCGATAATTGTTCCTTTTCTATGCAGACGAGTGTGTTTGTTTGACTGTTTGTTTGTGGAGACAGGGATTTGCTGTGCAGTTCAGACTGGCCTTAAACTCATGATTCTCCTGCCTCAGCCTCCTAAGTGTTGAGGTTATAGCCATAGACCACCATGGGTAGCTTCTCAGATGCTGTTTAACTTTATTCAATCCCATTTGTCAATTCTTGGTATTATTCTCTGACTCAGTAGAGGCTTATCAAGGAAGTCATTTCCTGTGCTTAAGTCTTGAAGTGTTTCCTCTACCTTTCTTCTGGAATGTTCAGAGTTGCAGGTCTCGTATCAGAGTCCTTACTCCATTTTGAATGGATGTTCGAGTAGATCAGGACACATGAACTGTTGCCCTGGCTGGCAGTCACAGCCCCATGACTATCAGTTGTTTCATCACACCCCAAAATTCCAGAGGAGCCAGCATGGCTGAGAGGCAGGGAGAAGAGAGGCCTTACAAGGACAAGGCCTGTGCTCCTCAGCCTTCTGCACACTGGACTCCTGGGCTCCCACCCCCTGGCACCAGCACCCCAGAGCTCCCTGACGTGACTCTGGGGAGGTGCAGGACTCCACTGGACTTGAGCTTTGGTGTCACCCACCAGAACTGAAGCCATAGCACACCAGCCGCTCCACCATGTGTGCACATGCACCTGCATGCATGCATGCACACACATGCATGCACACATGCACATACATGCACAAGCTTAAACATAATGCTTTTGCAAGACAATACATTTCCAGTAACTGATCCCAGAGGAGTGGAAATCCATGAATTTTCTACCAAAGATTTCAAAATAATTGTTCACTGCTGACATAAAGATGTAAAGGCTGCATTGTGGGTGCTGACTGCGTATGCTGGTTTTACTGACTTGTCCATTGCCTCTGATTACTGTTGGGCAGAGTCTTTAGGGTTTTTTTTATTCCAAATCATGTCCTCTGCAAAGAGGAGACAATTAGTATCTGTCCCCATGTAGAGGCATTCTCTTCTCTCTTTCCTCAATTTCCCTGGACTGGACTTCCAATCATATGTTGAGTAGAAGTGATGCATGGGTTGACTGTTTTGATCCTAAAACTCAAAGAACTCCCAGCATTCACCCATGCAATATAGTGTCAGCTGTGGACTTCTCATTTATGGCCCATAATAAATGCCATGTACGTTCCTCCTACACCTAATTTATGGCTCTTTTTTTTTTAATCAAGAAAGGACAGTACATTTTCTCAAATGCTGCTTCTCAACATATGGAAACAATCAAGTCTCTTGTTACAGGCTACCATGAATCCTTGTCTAGATAAGTTGGAAATCACGATAGGTGCAAATTATAGACCAAAGTAAAATGAAGACTTGTTATAAAAAAGAAACCACTCTGACTGCTGCCTGGACCAACCCAGGAAAGAGATAGCAAGTGGCTCATAGAAGAGCAGCTCCTCCAGAGTGAGCTCCCAACACTGGATGCCTACACTTTTAAGGGGCCCAAGGGAATGCC
Source organism: Heterocephalus glaber (assembly GCF_053883595.1). Lineage (NCBI taxonomy): Eukaryota > Metazoa > Chordata > Mammalia > Rodentia > Bathyergidae > Heterocephalus > Heterocephalus glaber. The sequence continues at coordinate 16,277 of NW_028258239.1, forward strand.
ATTCACTATTCATTTTTTTCTCTCAGAGGGGCATGGTCTCTGGACAGGGTTAAGTCCAGTTACCTGCAGGCGGGGTCTGAACAGGATTCACAAAGTGCTTAAGAAGGCAATGCCTGGGAATGAGTTTAGCAAGACAGTGCCTGGGTGTGACCGAAGGCCAGAGGAGGTCTGGCTCTCTCTGCTCCTTCATCTCCCCAAGGTGCCCCTGTGCTCCACCTTCTTGTCTCAGGACTCAGCAGGACACCCAATTCACTCTTCTCTCCTAACTGCTCAGGGTCCCAAGTGCCTGCTTGCTCTCAGGCTGCACCCTCAAAGTCCCAATCCCAACCCCCCCCCCCCCCACACACATTCTGTCCACTCCATGGATTGTGATTTTCAGGGTTGAGCTCTCTTTGCACCTCAGGGATAAATTCCACCTGATCCCCAAGTTGGAGGCATAAAAAGCACTGTGAAATTTACTAATTTTGTGATGGTTTTTCATCTCTAGTCATCAGGGAAATGCACCTGTGATCTGCCTCTCTGGAGTGTCCTTGTCTACCTTTGGTTTTCATATAATGAGCTTTAAAATGTCCCCATGCCTTCAGTTTTTGGCAGACTTTGAGGAGGATTTATATTACCTCTCCTTTATGTATTTGGAAGAGTTCATCAGTAAAGTCATATAATCCTAGGCTTTCTTTCCTGGAAGATAATCTCTATATTGTTATTGAACACATCAGATTTTTCAATTTCCTCCTGATTCAGTCTCAGTACTCAATATGCTTTTGTTACAGCTGCCCAGTCTGGGGATGTATGAGCAAATTTCTCTGGTTTCAGTTCTATCAGTTGTGACATGTCTTGTTTATAATTATATCCTTTGAGTCTTCTCTTTTATTTTCTTATTAGTCTAGCCAGATTCATTTATCTTTATAAACTCCTGGCTCTATTTTTTCTTTCCTGTGTATGTGTGTGTTCAGTATTTTTCCATTGTTCACTAGATGTATTACCAAAGAACAATTGGAGATATTAATAACTTCAAGTAATCCTGGATTACTGATTTTTGGGCTTTTATGGTCCTATTCAATGTGGTACCATTGCACTGAATTAGCAATTGATACTTTGTTTTCCATGGTCTGAAGTCCTTTTTGTAATTGATTACACAGATTAATGGTCTCATTTTGGCAGATTCATCCAGGCATATGACAATTTTGTTTTCCTATTTGTTTTTATTTATTTAGGCCCTAGTCAGTTTTATTCTCTTCATCTTGCTAACCGTGGGTTTAATTTGTTCCCTTTTCACAATTCCTTGAGGCGTAAAGTTAGGTTGTGTGAGGAGATCCTTCTTTATTTACAGTGTAGGCAATTGTCACTGTAACCTTCCCCCTTGAATGGCTTTTGTTTCATCCTCTTTCCTATTTTTTTTGTCCTTACTGAGCTGTGAGTGCCTTCCGCATTTTGGATATTAACCTCTTATCAGATACATGATGGCAAATATGTGCTTCCATGCCATAAGGTGTCTTCACTGTGTTTATTATTTCTCTTTGCCATGCAGAAGTTTTTTTGTTTGATGTAGCCCCACTAGTTTATTTTTGCTTTTGCTGTTTGGGATTTTAATATCTTCTCTAAAATATGGCTGTGCAAAGACCAATGTCAAGAGAATTTTTCTTACATTGTCTTCCAGGATCTTGAGTCTCAAGTCTTATGTATAAGTCATTAATCAATTTTGCATGAATATTTTGTGCTGGATGTAAGATAGGGCTCAGTTTCATTTTTCAGCATGTGGATGTCAGCCTCCCCAATGCCCTTTATTGAAGGCTGTCCTTTTCCCATTGTGTGTTCTGTGCAACTTTGTTGAAAATCACTGGACTACAAATGTGTGAGTTCGTTTGGAGGGCTCTCTTCTCTTCCACTGGTCAAGATATCTGTTTTTATGTCTGTACCGTGCTGTAATAAAACAGCTATAAATTGTGATGTATTTTGAAGGGAAGTATTATGTGGTCTGAGCTCTAGTCTTTCTGCTAAAGGTTGCTTTGCCCACTCAATGTGTTGTCAGTGCTGTTTTCTCTTTTGTGCAGAATGTCCAGGGCCTGGGGCAGGAAAGAGCAGAGAGAGAGGACCCTCCAGGACTGCAGAGCTCTGTTCCCAACTTTCTGAGTTTCAAGTGCACAAATGTAGGGTGCAGGGGTTCCACTGTGAAAGGCAAGAAATTCTTTAATCATCATGATATGGAGGAACCTGAGGGACATGATGTTCAGTGAAGAAGATAAGTTGTGGACATGTGAGTGGACACCAGACCTGACTCAGCCGAGGTGTGTAGGAGGAGGAAGCCAGAATTCTGCTGAGTGAATGCAAAGTCTCAGCTACTGGAAAGCAGGCACTCTGGGCTCCATGTCCTGCAAGAGCCCCAGGGTTCCACCTGGCTATGCATGTAGACTTAGCGGGTTCCTGTGGTGACCTCACAGAGCAAGAGCAGGAGGCACAAGGACACTTCACAAGCACAAACAGGACCATAAACTGAGCCCTTCTTGGGTGATGAGAGCATGGTAAAATTCAATTGTGTGCATGTGGATGCACGTGCACTCCTGTGTGTGTCATCACATCTCAGTAAAGCTACTTTTCACAAAAAGCAAAGGATGTCTTTTGAATTTTAACTATTCTCATCGTTGTAACACTAATATTAGATTATCTTTTCTTCCAAAAAGCCTGAATCTATGATGTGCACAATGACCCTTAGTCCACAGAATGGGATGCCCTTACTGAGTTATAAGAAATAGTATGGCTGGTGTGTTTGGTTTCTATAATCCCTTACTGAACTCTTGAAATGTATCTTTAAATGGTAAATGACTTATGAAAACAAATAGGTGCTGTGATGTTAATGGGAAGTGTGAGCAGGCATTTATTCTTCTTTGGAAGACAAATCATATTAGAAATCATCTATTTTCCAATGTGACACTCTAATAGGAGGGTACTAGACAGAAAATGCAAACTTTATTTCACTGGAAACTGGACATTTCACTGCAATTTTTAAAAATGAAAACCTCCTATGCTACAGGAAAAGTCAGTAAAATTTAATGATTTACTTTCCCGAGCGTCAGAATCTGTCAGAAGGAACCCATGGGTCTTGCAGTGAGGATAACAGTGTACTCACATGCACAGCACGGTTTGCCTGGCCCAAGATTCCACTATAATGGACTCATGTACAGTTTGCCTAACCATACAAGGGAGACAAAAATCAGTCATAAAGACCAATAAGAGGGCGGCGAATCAACTGGGGCAGAGTTTAGACCGGGGGTCTGGCCAATCCCACTGAGAGTCTCCAGCTCAGTGTCAACTCTACACACCTTGCACGCACTGGAGATGCAGCATTCATGAGAGGAGTTTCTTCAGAGCCTCTTTCATGTCCTTGTTCCTCAGCATGTAGATGACAGGGTTTAAGGCGGGGGTCACCATAGTGTAGAAGAGCGAGATGAACTTACCTCGGTCCTGGGTGTAGCTGTCCCGGGGCTGCAGGTACATGTAGATGATGGTGGATAGAAGATGACCACCACTATCAGGTGAGAGGAGCAGGTGCTGCAGGCCTTGTGCCATGCCTCTGCAGACTTGATCCTCAGCACACCCTGTGCTCCAAAGCCTTAGGACCTGAGGATGAGCACATGGAGCAGGATGGAGAACAGGATGCTGACCATGGAAAGCACCAGTCCATTGACCATGGTGCCCAAACAAGCCAGCTTGGGAACCTCAGGAACTTCAGAAATGAAGCTATCCAGCCTGTGATTACCGCAGAGAGGCAGCTACCAGGTGAAGGTGGAGTGGACCAGGGAATTGGCTGCTCTGCTCAGCCAGGAGGCCCAGGCTAGCTGGTGGCAGACCCGAGCCTCATGAGGACTACATAGTTCAGGGGGTTCCAGATGGTGACATAGTGATCCAAGGCCACCACAACCAGGAGGATTCACTTGGTGGAGCCCAGGGACAGGGACACATGGAGCTGCACCACACAGCCCCATACACGATGGTCCTTTCTGGTCCCTGCAGGTTCACCACAGTCTGAGGGGCCAGGCTGGTGGTGAGGCCGAGGCTCAGCAAGGACAGGTTATTGAGGAAGAAGTACCTGGTGATGAGCAGAGGGCATCAGGTATGAGACCACGATGATGGTGACGTGCACCAGCAGGGTCAGGAGGTAGCAGAGGATGACAAGCCTGAAGAGCACTGGCTCCAGGTTTGGGTGGTCCAAGAAGCCTAGGAGGATAAAGCCAGGTGGGGTGCTGTTATTGACCTACCCCATCCCGATGGGTGCCACACCCCTGGCCTGCGCAAAGCCTTGGGCAGGGGCACGGGACAGTTGATTCCAGAGCAGCAGGACATGAGAGCTGAGAGGATGGCCTGTGCTGACATGTCCAGACAGCTCCTCTGTCCCTCCAGGGTTCTGACTTGGGACCTCATACAATGTCCCTCTGCTCCAGCCAAGTGAGTCAGCCTCGGAAAAGGGAATCTCGGGTGCTTCCACCTGTGGGGTCATCTGAGGCTGACAACAGTCCCTGTGGGTGTGAGCATGCTGTCTAGAGCTGTGCCCCTGCAGAGGACAAGGGCATTTTAAGGGGGGAATGGCATCTCCATGGGCTTGACCTTCTGCTAATTTTACACACCTCTCTGCTCCCGGCTTCATGAGAAAAGGGTAGGGGCATCTGTGCATCTACAGTCTACCTAGGGGCAAAACAAAGATGAACAGTTACACAGTGAAGAATATACACTTCAAAGGGATATTCAAAGCCTGAACAAAAATATTTTTTCAAAAGTGGTTTGAAAAATAGTACATGAGAAAATGATTATTTCCAAATGAGAAGTATGTACTAATGAAGCTAATTAAATCAGACCCTTTCTCTGGGGCTGAGATGGGAGTGAAAGGGCAGAGAAGATCATGTGTAACATGGGACAAGGTTAGCAATAATTAACAGGAAATGGAAAAAGCACTGGGGGAACCGAAATACATGACATGAACTGAAACTATCTCATACTACTACAAGTTCACTCACTGACTGAATGGCCAAAAAAATAGAAAGTTGACCTTAAGATACACACTCTTTTTTTTAAATTCAGATGTTAGACAGGCTGGCTTAAAGTCCTTGGTAGTGAAGAAAAAATATTTACCCCAAAATAATATATATTATTTTAAAAAGAGCTCAAGGAATGTAACTCCTATAAAAGCACTTATAATGTGCTTATTATTTTTATTTTATGATGTTTTATTTTTTTTAAATTAAGTTTATTGCTACATTTTCAGTATAAAATACAGTTACATTCATCATTGGGATCTTGTACCTTTACATGAGTATCTTGGTTCTTTTATTTTCCCTTCCCTTGCCCTCCCTTCACCCCCTCCACCCTTCCCTATTTGCAAAGACTTTGTTTCCATTTTTTTTTCTTTTCTCATATTTTTTCTTTTCCTTTTTTTAACTTTTCCTCTACCCTTCCCACTTCCCCTGCTCCTTTACACCTTTTCTTCCTGTTACACAATATCAATTATACATTTTAAAAATCATAATATAAAGATCTAGGAGACATTACCACAGATTTTACAGACTTTAAAAGGATATAGAAAGTATATGTCAAAAATCTGTTTTGAAATAAATTTGACAACTTCTAAGAAGTACCTGGGAAGACAAATTAATGAAACTAACTCTGGAGGAAATATAAAATTTGAATAGCACCTATTAAAGAAAGTATATTCCTAGCTTGAAAACCTATGTATATGACAACAGCAGGCTCATAAACATTTTAACTGATAAATTATATCAAAAAATTAGAGCAGAAAAAAGAAGGAACACTTCTCCTCTCAATTTAGGAAATCAACATTGTGCTAATCCTAAAACTGGATAAAGATAATAGAAGAAAAAAGTATGAACATAGATAGAAATTTGTTCAGCAAAACAAACTATTGGAAGTCAGATGTGGCAGGATGTAGAAAGTGGTTTTGTTATAGGGATGGCAGTGTTGGTTCAGCATTGGAAGATTCACCCCCAAAAGTCATCATTTTAACAGAGGACAGGAAAAACCATATGATCCTGTCACTAGTTGGAGAAAAAGTATTGGACTAAATTCCACAGCTGTTCATGGTAAAAGGTATCAGGAGACTAGAAGTAGAACAGAACCTTCTCAACAGATTAAAGATGTGTACTCCATACTTCCAGTGAGAATGCCTTATATGAATGTTGAAGATACAATGCTTTCTCCTTAAGGTGGGGAACAAGGGCAGATATGCTTACTCTTTATCTGTCCATTAAACTTTGAAACCTAGGCCCCACCACAATAGTCTGGCAATAAAATGACACAATTAGGATAGGACTGGCAAGGTAGAAGCAAAATATCTATAGGTAGATGAAATGATCTTGTACAGAGAAAATACTAAGAAATCTCTAGGAGCCCCGAGAACTTGTATTTGAATTTAGCAGGATTAGAAAACACGAGGTATATATAAAAATTTAGGTCTGTGTATACTTGCTATAAATGAAGAATTGGATATTGAAATTTAAAAGTTATGTAGGAGTACAAAGGAACTAGAAAAGTTAAAAACAATGTTGGAAGACATTTAGTACCTAATTTTAAGACTCCTTCTAAAGCTACAGTAATCAAGGCAGTGTTGGTGTAAGGAAAGATATATAGATCATTTGAATAAAACTGAGAATCTAGAAATAGAACCACACATATATGGTCCACTGAGTTTTGAAAGATTATTTAACATTAGCATTTTATAGAATATAAACTCAATTCAAGAGCTGAGGAAGAGACAGTGTCTTCAGCAAACGGCACTAGAACACCTGGTATTCATATATAAAATATTAACTTCAACCCTTTTTTTCCATACATGAAAATAACTTGAAGGGATCTATGAACCTAAATAAGAAAGCCTAAAAGTATAAACCTTTAAGAAGAAATTATAAGGGAAAATATTTATGAATTCAGTGTAGGCAAGAACTACCTAGGATACAAAAAACATGATGTATAAAAGGAAAAGAATTGATAAATGAGATTCCATCAAAATTTAGAACTTTAAATGACATCATTAAAATGAAAAGTAGTCCTTAAACAGACCATATTTACAATGCATATAACCTACTACCAGGATATATAAAGAATTCTTAGAGCTCATTAATAGACAACCCAATTAAAAAGTAGACATAAGAAAATGATAAATAGCCAGTACAGCACAAGGAAAGGTGTGCAACACTAGAATCAGAAAAATACTAATCAGTACAATAACAAGACTGAATTATACAGTCATTAGGTAGATGAAGTTAAAAGTTTTAAAAGCCTCGTCATGACTTTTTTGTTGTTGTTGGATTCTCCCCCTTTGCGTTTAATTTGTCCCACCCAATGGATTCATTCTGCTGGGTTTCCTGGAGTTGTGATCCTCATTGTCTTTTCCTAGGGTATTGTCTGAAATTTTTTGGAGTGCCAGTTTGAAATTCATGAAGTTCTCGAGGTGCTCTTTATCATTAAACTATCTTATTTCTCCATCAATTTTAAAAGATAGTTTTGCAGGGTAGATCAATCTGGGTTGGAGGCTGTTTTCCTTTAGGGCTTGAAATACATCACTTGAAGCTCTTCTTGCCTTGAGGGTTTGCACTGAGAAGTCTGCTGTGAATCTGATGGGCTTTCCTTTGTATGTGGTTTGTTTCTTTTCTCTCACTGCTTGTAGAATTTTGTTCTTCTGTTGGGTTTCCGGAATCCTAACTATTGTATGCCTATGTGTAGATTTTTTTTTTGATCAAGGCTATTTGGAGTCCTATATGCCTCACTTATCTGTATGTCAAGTTCTTTTCCCCTCCTTGGGAAGTTTTCTGCCATCACTTCTGTGAACAACTTTTTTATGTCATCTGCACTCTCTCCTGTTTCTTCATTGATTCCAATCAGTCTTATGTTATTCTTCTTTGCATCGTCTAGCAGCTACTGGATTGATTTCTCATGTTCCTTTACAATTTTAAAGCAATGTTTCTTTTCCTGGTCACTAATTGCAATCTTATCTTCTATATCTGAAATTCTATCCTCACATTGGTTCATTCTGCTGCGCAGACTTTTGATGGAGTTTTTAATCTCCTGGAAATCTGTTTGCATCTGTTTTATGGATTCCATTTATTTCCTATGTTGGGATTCCCTCATGTTCCTCAGATCCTCCATTTTTTTTTTTTGAATCTGTGTCCTCTCTAGATTTATTAATTATGTCTTGCACCATGAGCACAATCTCTGCTGTTATCCGAGTAATTATTTCTGATTTCATTTTTCCCAGATCCTCTTTTTTTGCCAGTTCAGAGAGTCCAGGTGGTTGAGTACCAGATTGTTCCATATCTTTTCCCTTTGAGGTTGCTGTAGGTGATCCAGAAGTCTGCTTTTGAGGCATGGTAGGGGGGTGCTTCTGGCACCCGCATGGCTCGCCTTCTCTGCCCTAGAATCTTGGGATGGCTGTGAGGGAGCTTCCATCCTGGTGCTGAGACCGGCTCACCTTGTCTGCCCTAGGAGCTTGGGATAGCATCGTGGGAGCTTCCTTCCACATGCTGGGACTGGCTCAGGTTCTCTGCCCTAGAAACTTGGGATGGTGTTGGGGGAGCTTCCTCCTGGGTGCTGGGACCGTCTCAGCTTCTCTGCCCTAGGAGCTTTGGATGGTGGCAGGGGAGCTCTATAATGTGCTTTTTAACAACTCAGATAGGGTCAGGGATTTAGCTCAGTGGTGCTGCACCTGTCTCACAGCCACAAGACCCTGAGTTCAATCGTGGTACCAAAACAAAATCAAAACTCAGATAAATGTTTTAAATCTCTAGAAGTAAAGTGCTTAACTTTTCCATGAAGGGAATGAGACAACATCAAAGCCTGCATACCGACAGTAGAACGATGCTCTCTGTTTTGGAAATGTTGGTCCAATGTTGACATAAGGACGGTGGAGAAGGACATCACTGTGGGAGACCTCAGGCAGGGCCTGTGGACAGTTCTCTTGCTGGAAGTCAGGCTTTCACTCCAGGGAGAAAACCATGGAAGTGAGGATGTTAACCAGAAATAAGGTGGAAAAAAGTAGCAGAGAGCCTAGTGTTCAATGTAGTCCTGATTTCTAAGGGAAAGGGAGGTGGACTGAGGATAAAAGATGAACCTGTACTTTTGGTTTTTTTCAGTACTGGGGATAAAACTCATGATCTTGTGCTTGTGAGGCAGGTGTAGAGATGCTGAGCAAAATCCTTGGCTGTACTTTGTCTTCACAATGAGAATAGTAGAGAAATGTGAAAAACAGTACAATTTTCATTCTGAAAAGTTTCTATCTGATTCCAGACTCCCAATTCAAAGCCTGTGTCACAGTCAGCCAATGGGTGGCACCCGCTAGTGTGAAGCAGTAGCAGAGCTGGACCTAGCCTGTGTGGGCTGAGTTCCTCCTCCTGGGAGGACATGCCCTGGACTGCGGCTCGGTCACCTTCCTGCATCTTTCCCAGGGTTTCTCATGCCTACCTGTCTGTGCGCTGAAGGTCTGCATGAACCAGAGGAGAGTTACAAGGAATGGGGTGACACAGACATCCACACAAGTCCCCGAAAAGAATGGCCAACCCATGCTAAGAGACCAGTGTGAAGCAACCCAAGGCTTTGCCACCAACACAAAATCAACAACAAAGAAAGAGGCTTGAAGTAGGGCCAAACTATGTGAAATCCAAGAAGGGATCCTCATCGTGGGAACCCTAAAATGACAGTTGTGCATGACGGGAAAAAACTTAAAATTTTAAAGTGAATAATTGTGGTTTAGATTGTGAAGGACTTTAAAATCCAGGTTAAAAAACTAGAAATACTAGTGGTTTTGCATTAAACTGACTCAGTGGATATTATTTGGCTCTGTAGGGTTGATTGGGTTAGAAAAAGGGAAAAGATGATAAGGAAAGTAACAGTGTGATGTGAGCTGCAGAATGAGGTAGTGAAGTCAATGCTCTGCCTAATTCTCACTCAGTAAGCAGAACAACTGCCATGTGTGCTGCATGCAAAGCTCTCCAGGTGCCTGCAGGCTGTGCCCTGTGGGACCCACCAAGACACACACCTCCCTCTGCAGGCCACCACACCCAGAGACTTGGGACCTCTTGGCGGTCCTGACTGCTGTGCCTTTTCTCACTGGCACCACTGACAGGGATGCCCCCCAGCCTCATCACTGGAAGTATCCTGTAGCCTCTCTGCCCGGGCACTGGCCAAGATGCACAGCCTCCTGGACCTGGGCACTCGCCTCTTGCTCTCCCCTTGTCCCCAACCCGGTGAAGTTCAGTGTCCATGCTGTATCCTATACTACTTCTATGAGAATCTCTAAGCCCACACTGACCAGAAGTTCACCTCTGCAGAGATCTCCTGAGACAATAAAGTACATGCCACCCGAGGGCCTGATACTCTGGAACGCTGGGCACGGAATGCACACTACTGTGTCAGTGAGCACTTCCTGTGGAGGATGGAGACACTGCAAATGTCACTTCTCAGGATCACTCTCTCTGCAGGTTTTCTGGATCTAAAATACAAAGGGAAACAGGAAGTGGTTAATGTCAGGGGATCAGCTGGGCTGGGAAGGTGTCCAGAAGCCAAATAAAGCAACAGTGAGCCAAAATGGAAGCTGGAGTGAAGCTTCAGCCACTTCTGTGTTGGTGTTTTGAAAAGTCTAACCCTGCAGAAAGTGCTGCTTCCTGCCCTGCCTTGTCCTCCTCCCTGGATGGTGGACCCAGGAATGACTGCTCTGGAGGTCCAGGGGCAAGTGGTCCTCAGGGGCAGGGAGGGAGGCAGAGGCCACCCCTGGAATCATCCTGACTGTGAGGTGGGTGTGGAGAGCTGTCTAAGATTCTTTCCTTTCCTTATAGGAGGCTCTGTGGAAGACCGTGGGCCAAAGCATCAGCCAGAATCAGACAGATATGAGAAGGTGCTGAGGAAGTGGAGGTTCTGAGGGGGGGGGCTGTGTCCTCCTCACTCCCTTCCTGGTCCTGAATGTGCTGGAAGTGGCAAGTGTGGCAGGGACAGGAGCTTTCCAGGCTGCATACGAGAATGCCCTTTGCCCCCCTGTGCCCACCCTGAGCAGCCCCAGAGGTCTGGGCTGGGCTCTGATTACTCCTTGGCATATGCTATGGGTCTCCAGCACTTCCACTCCTCAGCCTCCCCACAAAGAGAGTTTTAGGACCAGCTAAAGGGTGACCAAGTACTCTCTTGACTGGGAGTGGCCCAGCAGGGCCAACATTGGCCTCTCTCCTCTGCCTCCCCGAAGCACCATCTGTCACCCTCTCCCAGTCAGTGAAATCATCAGACCCACGGTGAGAGATTCCCCAGGATCTGCTCAGGGCCAAAGCCACCTAGTTGGTCAGGAGAGCACCTGGCTCAAGGTTCCTCAAGTGTCCTTGGCTACACAAATCCCCACCCGCAGACCCCCAAGTCCCAGAAAAATGCAGTGACTCAACACAGAGTAAATCCACCATGCTGGAAGTCAGGAAAAGAGGCATCCTCTGGAAAGCCTTGGATTCTTAACCAGTAAAGTATAAAAGTTCATTTAAAAAATATTTACATTATAATTTATTACTTGAAAGACATTATTGTTTGAGAATACTTGGAGGTCACAGCAAAAGTGAGGGGAAGTAGAGAGAGTGGATGTTTTCAAAATTGTGAAATGTCACACATGCAGAAGGCACAAAACACAAATATTCAGCATGGGTGACTACAAATGCAAACACATGCACCAGGAAGCCCTGGGGGCCTTTCCCAGCCACAGCTCAGCCCCTGCCTGCAGGGCCCAGATCTGGCCACTAGGAGCCACATCCCTGCTTCATTGTCAACAGCAGAGGAGGCTCCTGACCAGCAGGGCTCATGACACCATTTCTGTCTCCCTGTGTCCCTGTCTGTGCATCTCTATTACCCTGTCATTACCACTGTCTATGGTGCGCTTATAAAAGAGGACTAAATTTTAAATTTTTGATGTACTTACCAATTGTATGACACCAACTTGGGTTCACTAATAGCTCATTTCCATACCTGATAGGAAAAATCAGAAATCCACATCATTTACCTGTCTCACAAAGCATCATTACTTTAATAATAAGACAAACTCAGCTGTGACAGGGACTGTAAGTGGCTACGTCATTCACTTTTCTAGATTTTAGCAAGATACCAGGCACTCAAGTAGGACTAAACAGACCAAACCATGCTTATAGCCAGGATGGGTTAAGTATGTTCACATTTTGTGTCTTCAGGAAGCCTTTTCTTAGCTTTGTGTTTCTTCCAAACCACAGGATTCCTGACCCACATGACAGCTGGCTACAGAGCCATGAGTTGAGGACTGCACAGGAGCCCACTGTGAGAAGCAATGGTGGTGATGAAACCCTGAGAAGTCCTCGTTTGGGGAATGGAGTGCCTGGGATGAGCCAGGGCTGTGTGAGGTGACTAGAGTCCCCGGGGAAGCAAGTGTCCCCAGCAGGCAATTAGCGCACTGCTGGGATCGCTCAGGGAGAAGAGGGAGACTGTCTCCCAAGGGGGAGTGGGTAGACCTCTTTCACTCTGGAGCATTGTGGGACCTTCTATTGTAGAGGAAACAGAAGCCATCAGATGTGTGCAACATTCAAACACACACACACACACACACACACGTACACACACACAGAGCCAGCCTACTCCTGTTAGATGCTATCCCCCTCCTCTCGTTTACCACAGGAAATATCTCCCTCAGCACCCCTAAAGCTAACCATTCTTCCACTGCTGTTTTGCTTTCCATGTGCGGTATGCTGCTAACTAGGGGCATCTCTCTCCATTAGCACAAAGGATTTTGCAATAAAATTGTCAGAATAGAGGTGTCTACATTTACTGTCTCTCCTACAATCTCATCTTTTGCTCTTAAACACTAAATGTTGCATTCACCGAAAACCACTCCAGTATCCATATTTAATCATGTGTCAGGTCTCTCCTGGGTCCACATCCATGCACTCAGCTTTAATTCTCCATCTCTACTGGCTCACACCTCAGATGTCCTTCGTCTAAATCTAAACCCTGTTCTCAACACCACATTTCCTATAAGGAGCAGCAGCACCATTCCAATTAAGCAACCTAGACAAGAAGGTTGATCTTTGATTTTATTTTTAGTAACATTAGCACCTTTACCTCTCTATCCAATAAACCAACTGTATGGTTTGCAGCACCCAAATATCATATGACTTTAATAATAGGACAAAGCGGATAAAGCTCTCTACACAACCCCATCTTCACAGTGACCCATGTTAGTTGTGTATAATCTGAGGCACAGGAAGCATCTTGTTATGATGTAATTGTCTCATTAAATTAAGACAAGGTTGAGTCCAGTCTGTGTGGAGATGAGCGGTACAGGAAGGGCTGGGATCAGGACCCACAGCTCCTCTCCTCTCTGGGCCTGGGATCTGCTGCACAGTACCAGTAGGGACACCAGCCAATGTGCAAAAGGGAATTTATTTACGAATATCTAAGTCCTCTCTTGGCAATGTCCAGGCTCCTGCACTGTCCTTGTATGGGTTTGACTGCTTTGAAGCTGCTCCACTCTGAATGGACACCTTTCTTCATATTTTAATGTTTTCCTATGTGAGATACGCCAACATAGCTTGTCGTGTTAGTTTGGGAACAAAATGGCTCATTGAAGGTGTTTGTTAGGAATCATTTTCACTGGACTTCAGCTGCACCGTGTTTAATCAGCATGAGGGCACTGAGACTCCATCTGCACGTGCAGATGTGCACTGACCTTGGCCTTCACCTGCTTTGCAGCAGGGAGATGTAGTGTCAGTGCCGGTCCAGTGCAGTGAAGGCTGGAGTCTGGGTCTGAAGCCCGCTGTGGGCCCAGGGGATGAGAGGAGTAGCTCAGCTCAGTCTGCACTGCACAGCCCAGACAGAGGGGTCTTATGCAGCCCTGATGCCTTCCTCCATCCTCACCCTCCTGAGTGAGGGTCCATGCCTACTTCACAGCACTCTACGTCAACTCTCTCTGAACACTTAGCTCAAATCATGAGGCTCTTTCTTTACATTTCTTCATGTTATTTTTGCAGTCAGTAAAATACAAGGTTTCTCTGCCTGTCTCCTTCTGTGGTGCTTCACTGCTGAAGCTCTAACCTCTACACCTCTCCCAGGCTCTTCTCCACCTTCTCCCACCCCTGAACCAGGAGCAATGTCCTGGAGGTAGTGAGCCCCCAGCCTCTCAGCCTCCTGGATCCTCTCAGACATCTGATTCAGGGTTCCAACTTGATTAACCTCACCCCTGCAGGCTCTGTGCCCCAAGATCCCACCCACCTCACTCTCAGCACCGGAACAGTCTTGGGTAACAGTTGGCAGATGAGCTGGACCAGGGGCAATGATAGGTGACACCAAAGGTGACCAAATAGCCATCAATAAGTGCACACCAGTCTCCTGAAAATGCCTAGTTGACTACAAAATAGGGCTTAATATAAAATTCTGGTAGCTGTAGAACCTACATACTATACACAAATCGAACGATATTTACTGATGCTCCACAACAAACAGTGGGGTAGCATTATTTTTATTTTTGTTCCATGTTCCCCAAGTGTGGCACTAGACTCCTCTTAGCAAGAATGCCATCCATATTTGGAAGCATACTCTCACAACTTCTTAGTCAAATACAGGGTCTTTTAGAGACAGGGTGTTTGCTGGTTGAAAGCTGTGTAGAAAGAGAGAGAATTGCTTAGAAGTCAGTGAAGAACCAGAAGCCTTGAGAAGGCCTGGGGGGGAATAGGAAGCCCTAGGGAAGACCCGTGTGATTAGGGATGCCTGCCCATAGGTGCCTTCTCCTGCCCAGAACACATCTTTTACAGAATTCAAAATGTCTGTGGAAGGTTTAAAGAGCCAGCAAAGCCCACAATCTCTGAGCAAACACAAGCCTTCAGGGAATTTGCATAATAGTTGGATCTATGCTTAAACTATCCAGACATGGAATGTCAGGAAAACCATGGGAGACACTGGGCCCTGCTCTACACAGTCTTCCCCTGGAACCTCTGCTGTCCCTCCCATCCACCCCTTCTCTGCAGTCTACCTGGTTATTCCTGGGATCTGCTGAGGGTTGAGTAATCTCATTCACACAGGACTACTGGTGCCTCTGAGATTCTAGCTCATTACTCCCGCTATCTTACCTGCATGGGATTTATCCTTATTTTATTGCCATGATTTTCATGCAGCTGGTAAATAAAGATTCATCTTTTATACTGTCAGCAAGCTCCAGTTGGACATGCATCTTTTTCAGAGTTCCCCTTTTACCTGGCAATTAGCACAGTGGTGTTTTGTACGTACACACCACAAATGTAATTAATGAGTGAAAAATGACTGAAAAATTAATGCTCCAAACACTGAAGAGACAGAAGTCACACAATGAACTACCTTCCTCATTATATCTAAGGTGCTTCTGAGCAGTTAATGATGATGGTTCATTTCCTAACTTCTTGTTCTGCACTGGAAATGATCACAATATATGGACCTGAAAGAATTCCCCCAGTATTCTTCCTCATCTCATTGAATTTATTTTAATGTCAGTTTGAACACAAAGCTTTATTGCCTACAATAGACTATGTTAAAGAAAACAAAAGTATTTTATTCAATCGCTATTGTCATAGGGAAAAGAGACTCCACATTTCAGGATAGAATTGGGCTTTGTCAGATGCAGTGCTGGTCAGTGGGGTTTGCAGTTCAGCAGCAGGTGTGACTTCATCAGAGCCGCCCAGACCATGGTGGGCTTTGTGCAAACTTGTGGGATTCCTGTGGAAATGGGCAGGTGCAGGTGAAAACAGGTCTAAAGACCACTTAGTGGAGGATTCAGGGACCCCATAAACAGTAGTGAGGAGCAGACTCTGTAGGCTTCAGCACTAACTGCAGGGCACTGAAAAGAAAGAACCAATACCCATCTTCATGCAAAGTTTCCCAGAATCCAGATACAAAATGCCCTGACCCCCAGAGAAGAAACCACACAGGAAAAGATGGCTTTGGATGCTGAATGAAGATGACTTTTAGCATGAATACTAAATAGGATTAGACACAGCATCTACCCGGATAATAGTTCTCAAAATTACAAATAAATAATTTTCTATGTGGGAAATTCAGGGTTATAATAAAAGTTATTAATTTCATGTGTTTGCAGGTCATAGAGGAAAAATCGAGTCCAGTGTTGGGTAATTCGCTGCTTCATTGGCTCATTGTTCATTTAGAGAACTCGGAGGTATGTAACTGCTTTCTTCTGTTTTTCCTTCTTATGTTGTTTTAGAATTTCTTCTTCCAAATTTTGAACAGAGCTCAGGGTAAAAAAAAAATTCATGTGATTCTTGAGAGCTTGCCCAAGGTGCATCCTCATTAAGTCCTTAAAAACAAATATGTCATAGTCTATCTAAAGCTACAAAGGCTGATGCTGAGTGTATCTGGTAAAAGTAGCAGGGACAGGGTGGAAAGCTGGTCTATCTTCTGAATATTTCCATGTTGATCTTAACCTTCTAAAGTACTTAAACTGTATCAAATGCACATCTTGTACAATAAACTCTGTGGTATAGACCATGAAACATACACTGACAAAAAAGTCACCATAGAGAATGTGACCAGCACCTGCAAACCCCAGCTCTGTTTGGACCCATCTGCCTCTCTCAGCAGGCAGCCTTTTCTGTACCCAACTCTGGCTAGTGGTTTCTCTTTGGAGCTTCAGGATCTGAAGTTCTTAGGGCTGATTACAAAGCCCAGCATCATCTCCTTGTTGATCTCCTCAGGTCTTTCTGGTGTTTTCTTTGTTTTGTTTTGTCTCCCTCACATTTTCATTTTTGCCAGGACTGGTGTGATGTTTCCTGCTCATTCCTGACATGGAAATGTTCTCCTCTGGCCTGTTCTGTGTTCACACTTCACTCCTCAGAAACCTGTCTCTACTGCCACTGAAACAAACCCTCCCAATCACATTGTTTATTTCAATGTCTAGCATCTGAGACAGAAATCTTAATTACATAATTATTTTTAAATTTCTAGTCATGACCCCAGATTCTGAACTTTGTGGGGATAGCGTGATAATTGTGTGTTTCATTTGACCCAGTGCAGAATGTGCCAAATACTATTAAATGGTGTCATTCATTTAATCCATTCACCCCTGCCTATGTTACTCCCATCAAAACCTCTTCACTTCCTGCAGCAGCTCTGAGATTCTCTTTCCTGAGTGTCTTTATGAGGTGTGACCAAAAACGCTGTGAGTGCTGCTGCTCAGTTCCATCCAACAGAAAGTCAGGCTTGTAAAAACATGACGATGTGTCCTCATCATCTTAATTTACTGGATCTACCATCATGTGACTTCTGGCTCCTCCCCAAGGTCAAAATGACTGTGAAAGAGACACATTTTCAGTCAGTTCAGGACGGTGAGGCAGCAAGGACAGCACAACTAAAGGCACTCAGGACAGAGGACTCCAGAGCCGCTGCAGAAAGTGGTAAGGAGGCTTGTACAGGGGAGGACTTTGAGGGGGATTAACAGCAGTGCATCTGTTAATGTAATATCTTTTATTTAAACACATACAAAAATATATAACAATAATGTACTGTGTACCTCTAAAAGCTAGAAAGAATTCTGAAAGGTTTTACCATAAGGAAACAATAAATATTTGAAGAGACAGATATATTTAATTGGATTTTATGTTACATAATATGTCCATGTAGCAGTATGGCTCCAGGTAACCCATTAAGATGTACAATTTTTATGGTCTTATGTACCAGTGAAAATAAATTTGATTTAGAAAATATATGATACACTAAAGAGGAAAAGGAAGAGGATAACAAATTTTGGGAAATAAAATTATAAATCCAATCTAATAATCAAAATACAAACAAGCATTGGTGGTCCATGACAATCTAATTCTAAGATGAAATGAGAATTCAATGGAATGAAAAGGTTGTTTTTGGAAATCCTTGGAAAAAGAGAAAAAATTGGAACCAGAAGAGATCTAGAATAGCAAAAGCAATTCTAGGCAACAAAGACAAGGTAGGGGGCATCACAATCCAAAACTTGAAACTATACTGTAGAGCTACCGTGAGAAAAACAACATAGAAACACATCCAAGGATCAGTGGAACAGATTAGAAGATGCAGAAAGAACTCCAGACACACTCAGCCACCTCATCTCTGACAAAGGAGCCAAACACCCTCACTGGAGGAAAGATACCCTCTTTAATAAATGGTGTTGGAAAAAGTGGGTTTCAACTTGCCAAAGATTAAAACTAGACCTATATCTCTCATCATGCAGTAAACTAAAAGGGAAATGGATCAAAGATCTAAATATTAAAACAGAAACAACTGGGATCTTTTCTTATTAAAAAGCTTCTGCACAGCAAGAGAAACCACCAACAGAGTAAAGAGACAACCCACATTCCAGGAAAAAAAAAATTTCATCATCTGTTCCTCAGACAAAGATCTACTATCTGGAATATATAAAGAACTTAAAAAAAAATCTGGCCTCCCAATTTTAAAGACTCAATCCAAAATTAGGCAGCTGAAATGAACATACATTTCTCAGTTGAAGAAATAGAAATAGCAAATAAACATATGAAAAAATGTTCAACATCTCTCATCATCCAACAGATTCAAATGAAAACAACACTGAGGTTTTACCTTACCCCAGAAAGGATGGCTGCTATCAAGAAATCAACCAATAACAAATGCTGGTGGGTTTGTGGGGAGAAAGGAACTCTTTTCCATTGTTGGTGGGAGTGCAGACTGGTGCAAGCACTGTGGAAATCAGTATGAAGATACCTCAAAGAACTAGGACTAGAGGTCTCATTTGACCCAGCTATTCTCCTGCTGGGAATCTTCCCCAAAGAATTAAAAGAATCATAGCACAGTGATATATGTGCACCTATGTTTATAGCGGCACAGTTTGTAATACCTAAAGTTGGAAACAGCCCAAATGCCCATCAACTGGAAACTGGATAAAGAAGATGTAGTTTTTTTTATAAAATGGAGTACTCCTCAGCCATAAGAGACATTTATAGCTAAATGGCTGCACGTTGAGGCCATACTCTTAAGTGAAATAAATAGGACACACATGGGTAAATAACAAATAGTTTCTCTAGTATGAGAAATTGAAAGTGTAAATAAGAATCAAAATCTATAATAGACAATATGAAATATGAAGAAAAGGTCTAAAGGGGAAGGGGAAGTGGGAGGGGCAGGGGACAGGAAAGAAGGAAAAGGAAAAATATGAAAAAAGGAAAAAATGGAAAGAAAGTCTTTGTAAATAGGGAGGGGTGGAGGGGTTCAAGGGAGGGCAGGGGAATACGGAAAAAATAAGAACCAAGAAATGTCATGTACAGGTGCAAATTCCCAAAGATGAATGTTATCATATTGCATACCTAAAATGTACCAATAACCTTAATGAATGAAAAAATAGTTTGGAGCTCAAGGACCCAAGTTTGATCCCTGGTACAAAAAAACATTTTTTTTGGATTTTTTTAATTAGCCAGACTGAATCTTTAAAAAACTTCTCATTATACATTATTGTTTGTCACTGAAAAATAAAACAATTACTTTAAAACTTTTTATATAAAAATGAATTTGTAAATAAAAAAAGAAAGATATGTTTCATCAAAAAGCAGTTCTAAAAGTCTGTCAGAAGCCTCTGCTGGGCCTGCCCTCATGCAGAGCCAGCTGGAATTCGCTCCTGGCTCCCTCTGACCCCCATCCCCTCTCCCTCTGACCCCCATCCCCTCTCCCTCTGACCCCCATCCCCTCTCCCTCTGACCCCCATCCCCTCTCCCTCTGAGCCCCATCCCCTCCCTCTGACCCCCATCCCTTCCCTCTGAGCCCCATCCCCTCCCTCTGAGCCCCATCCCCTCCCTCTGAGCCCCATCCCCTCCCTCTGACCCCCATCCCCTCCCTCTGAGCCCCATCCCCTCCCTCTGACCCCCATCCCCTCCCTCTGAGCCCCATCCCCTCCCTCTGACCCCCATCCCCTCCCTCTGAGCCCAATCCCCTCTCTCTCTGAGCCCCATTCCCTCTCTGCTCTGCCCTGCCAAGGTCCCTTCATGTTCCCCTTCCCACTGCACACCAGGCCAGCCTGGCTCCCTGATGTTCCTTCCTTGTGCCACTTGATGAGACTTGCATATTCATGCTCACCAGCGAGGGATCCACCCTGTACCTCCATCCTCAGGCACCCTCTGGGATGCAGGGATCCTCAGCCTTCTGCTCCTCCCAGCTGTGGGAGGCAAGGATTCTCATCTGTGTCTAGCCCGGGGCGGGGGGGGGGGAGGCACCTAACAGGGAACTATGCGAGATGAGCCACTAGAAGGTGTGAGTGGGGCAGCAGTCACAGCTCAGGGAGGCTGAGGCTCGCATGGAACTGAGGGGAGGTCACCTCTCTGCAGAGGGAGGCCCTGGGACCTCTCCACCTCTGCACAGCTCCTAGGACAGCGACTTCCTGACAGCCCCCTCAGTGTGTTGCAGGTTGCTCTCAGGAGAAGCCCAAGGCCACAGACTGCACATGTTCCCCATTGAGTTCGCGAGGTGAGCCGTGCATCTTCCAGCTGCACTTCACGGACTTCCCAAAGCTCATGTGAATTTCGGGTGGACAGAGAACTGGCAGATGTTTTATCAGCCACCAGTTTTATTAGGTTTCTTTGGTCAGGTTGCTAGGCCTAGTGCTTACTTTTTAGTCGTAAGCCGAGTACATTTTCCTATTGGGAAATTTTTTGAGGTTTCCGTTATCTTTCCAAATTGGTGACATTAAAACTTGCAATGACAAGTCTATTCTGTGTCTATTTTTTTCACAGCCTTTTCCAGGATTTAAGAGGCACTAAATAAATGTTGGCTTGAGAGCATGCAGTACTTTTACCCCCCTAACATGATGTCCCCTGCTCCCTGGGGGCTCCCTGTGGGGGGCACCCCTAGGTGCCTTTGCCTTGAATCCCAGGGCAGGTCCCGTGAAAAGGGCAGCAAGAGCAGAGCAGAAAGCAGAGTAAATAAGACCTAAGCATCCCCTCTGCTCTCCCGGGTCTCTGCCACAGCCTCCTGAGCAGCTACCACCCTCCAGGTACCAGCCCACATTTCCCAAGCTCCCTCCCTCACTTTGGTGACAGTTTCCCTCCCTGCCCCCCAGCTCAAAGGGAGACATGTACCTCCCTCCTCGGTGACCTCTGGGTGCCTCAGCAGCCCTATTGTACCCCAGGCTCCTGCTCAACAGGGTGCATGTGTGGCATCTAAGCCACTCACCTATGCAGCCTGCATGACTTCTACCTGCTAGGACCTTCATTCACCCACCACATCCTCAGTGAACCAGGGGGCCAACACAGGCCAGACAGCTGCCTGAAACAACACATCCAGCCACCAGCAAGCTAGCCCTTCCTCCTCCTTCACAGCTGATGCTAGATGCATTTCTTTGGGAGTAACTTGGTTCTTCTCAGTGTTGCCAGCTTCCAGCACCTAGAACACATTGTGATCTCCTCTCTCTCTCTCTCTCTCTCTCTCTCTCTCTCTCTCTCTCTCCTCTCTATCTCTCTCTTTCTCATCTTCTCTGCCTCTCTCATTCTGTTTCTGTCTCTCTCTTTCTCTCTCCTTTTTGCCATTTTAAATTTTTTTGACTGTCTTCAGAATCTTCTATGGTATTCTTCATTGATCTTCGGGATTATACTTCTAGAAAAGTACTAATTCAAAACAATTAGGAGCACCTATGATCACTAATGGAAAACTCATAAATGGGACCTTCATTTAATCCAAACAAATATATCTTTAAAAACTGTGATCTAGTAGGTTTTATTCCATTTTACAAAGCCAAGTCAATGGTGTAAGTGAAAGAGCACAATTCACTGGCATGATGGCCCAGTCTGCATGGACTCACCCAGCCAGATGGACAGCTGAAGCCTGTTGAAACCTCTGCTGAGCTGAAAACTTTGCAAGACCAGGCTTGGCCCATTGTAGGGCCAGTGAGAGGGCGGACAGCAGAGCAGACATTACTGATCTCTTAGGTGATGTTTCTAAACAATACTGAAAGGTGAGAAATTTATCTTCAAATTCTTGTAGCCCTCAGTCACATGCCAAGCCCCCACTAAGAGCTCCTGGGCTTTCTTCAAATATCAAACTTCTCTTTTTGCCTCCCAATGCGGCTTCTTCATTGCAGGTCCTGAGCAGGGTGACTGCAGCTTGTAGAGCTTGTTGTGTGAGGTGAGGATTGCTTCTCCCCAGAGTGATGGTGCAGGCTTGCCTGCTGGGGTGAACATCAAATTCTCCCTGGCTTCATCATGATTCCCAAGGCTTTGAGCCCTCAGAAAGCCCCAGCCCCAGAGCAAAAGGAGCTGTGTGCTCTTGCGAAGGAGGCTGGATGTAGAAGTTCGGGACAGTGCAGAGTGTGGGGAGGGAGAAGATGGTACGGGTCACGAAGCCACCCTGGGGTGCTCCCCACTGCTCCACTGTCTTCTCTCATGAGTGTGACTGGAAAGCAGCTGCAGGAGATGGAAGATGATGACCACAACATAGGCCCTGAAGGAGTGGGCTACGTGAGGTCCCATCCCACTTAGAGCTATACAAGCAGGTTCTTTATGAAAGATGGACAACATTAAAACAGCAAAAACAGGGCATCTTTTTATAAGTCAGTGCCAAGAAATATAAACAAGATGATGATGATGCAGAACCATTAAAAGAGTAAATACAGTGTATTTGGTAAAATTTCATAACAGTTTGTGTTTTTATAATCTTAGAGAAGTAGAAGTCGAAAGGAAATTTCCTTATCCATTAGGAGCTATTACCAAAATCTATCTTGAATGTCACTTTTGTTTGAAAATTTGAACATATTGGCTTCATATCATCACTGACACTACTAAAGACTTTCAATGTTCTACGTCAATATTATAAAATTAGGGAAAAATCAATGCACAATTCAAAAATCATGAAATAGTTAGTTGAATGAGTTGTATCTTTAACTTGTCATTGTGGGTACAGCAGTATGTTGTATACAGAATTTCTACCCAGGCAGTTTACTACAATCTAATCACCTTTAATTTGCTGGATGTAGTTATTCCATAAGAATTTACCCAGCAATCTCTAACCAAAGGGCACTCTGTTAAGGGAGACTAGAAATGCTGTGAGACTAAACTGAGAGATCTTAGGCAGGAGTTTCTTGGTACCACAGGACTGACTGGGTGAGGAACCTGAGGGGGAAGAAGGGTCAGTGGTGCCTGGTCATTTCTGGCCAGAGGCAGGAAACCCCGTACCTACTTATTCCCCCTCTCATTTTGGTGTGGATTCCCAGGGACATGCTATGCTAATTCACTTAGTATGGGTGGACACCATGACCACGCCTGTGTCAGCTGAGAGTACCTAGAAGCTATAACACCCCACTAGCCATGAGGATGCTTAGCCCTAATATCTTGGTTCCTAATACCCATTATCCAATAAAAGAAAAAGAAACCAGAGCTTCTTGAAGTAGTGCTGCTTCTAGGACTGAGGCAGGAAATATACAACATAATCCTAGAGTAAGAGACTAGGTGCTAAAACACACACATGTGTGCAACACATATACACACAATGATGGAGACACATTCAAGGGACACAGGAGTCAACTGAAATAACTCTCAATGGCCATATTGGAACACTTTGAGCAACAAAGTGAAGAAATATTAGCTAATATCACACAGGGTAAAATAAATATTCACAAGTCCATACTTACTAAATCCACAGGCAGATGCAAATCCCCATGGAAACAGATTCCAAATGATTTATATAGATATAGTATTCACCATAAGTTAGAGAACAAACTGGATCTTCAGTATGGCCTGCTCATACTAACTTCCTTCCAAACAGTGCAAAAGAAAAAGAGTGAAAGTCACTTTATGATACAGAAACATGATATATGGTACTTTAGCCAGATAACTGAGGGTGCTGTGAATCATGACAAGGGGTACTGAGAGTGTTTACCCTTGAGATGATGTCATGAAAACAGCAGTTTATCTCTCTGGTCTTCCATTCGGAAGCCCGCAAACCCAGTCTAATTATGAGAAAAAATATCAGAGGCATCCTAATTGAAGCACATTATAAAAAATACCTGCCTAGTAATTTTCAAAACTGTTAAAGTTATCAAAAATAAGGAAAACCTAGAAACTCTCATAACCAGGAGGAGCACAAGGATATAAGTTTATTAAATGTAACAAGAGATCCTGGAACATAACAGTATACACACTAGGATCCTGAAACATTACACTAGGTAAAATCTAAATATGAATAAATATGGACTTTAGTTAATATATCAACAGTTGTTTGATAGGTATAACAAACTGTAGTAAGATGTTAATAGTAAAGGACAATAGGTGTGAAATGTATGGCCATTTGGTACTATCTTTGCAGTAATTCTATAAAGCTAAAACTATAATAAAATTAAAAGTTTACTTAAGTATATAAAGTGAAGAAAAGCATAAGTTGTCTGAAATATCAATGTACAAGAATTATAAATTATATATTACATGCTGTGGTGAAAGTAAAGAAAGGAAAGTAAGATTTACAGGAATTAGGAAGGACTTTTACAAAAACAATGGTATTTATATAGAATAAGAAAGAGAACTAAGACTTTCACAAGTGAATTTGACAGGGGGAGACCAAAATGTGAAAAGCAAAGCATAAAGAAGGACTTCAAGGCAGAAATGAAAAACTACCTCTCAGGAAAGTGGGTCTGAGGTGAGACATCCTAGTTTTCATCCACCATGGGCATTAACAGTGACCATGACTCAAAAAGTAAAAGAACAATCTCAAAAATAAAGACCAAAGACTGGTGAGGAGAGTAGGAATTAGGCACAAATTGAGGACAATGGCGGAAAAGTCAAACAAGATGGAGAAAGCAAACATTGAATGGCAAATGAAATCTTGATGATTTTGTCCCAAGGAGGAGAAAATGCCTGATCTCTCTCATAGGAGTATAAAAAGGTATTAGAGGTGGTTTATTATGGAAAGTGAAAAGGATATGTATCTGAGGGCAGAGATTCATTGCAAAATAGTGGGAAATAAATTTGAAACCATGGTGCTCAGTTGTTACCAAGGGCTCAGAGAGTCAGTCATAGTAAACAGAAGACTTTTTGAGGTGGGTCTTGATCAAGACCAACACATAATGAAAGAAAAAACTATTGAGAAAAATAATTCCAGTTGGAAAGACTGTCTTGGTCTGTTTTATTATTTCTATATGAGAATCCTGGAGACTGGGCTGTTTATAAAAGTAAGGCTTGTGGTTCTGGATGCTGCGAAGTCCAAAACCATGGCATGAACATCTAGTCTGCTTCAGAGAGGGCCTCATAAGATGAGAGAAAAGCAGAAAGGAAGCAAATGTGTGCGAGTGAATGAGTAACAAATACACTTTATAAATTTGATATCAAAGTAACTCCTTCCCGCCAAAATTCACCTTTCCCAACAGGAAGCCATTATTCCATTCAGAAGATCTCCACCCTCATGACCCAATTGCCTTTCAAACGATCCAGGTCTTAACAATAACAATATTACATTTACAATAATTTCCAACACATAAACTTTAAGGGTACACTTTTAAACCATAACAAGGATGAAATGAAAGAAGGCATTTTGACAGAGAGCTGTCTTTAACAGAAAGCACTGGTGTTAATAAGTATTGAATTCGAGCAGTATAACAGAGATAGAAAAAATGGATATAAAATGATAATAGACTTTTAGACAGTACACAGGAGGGTAATTTTTATGTGTTGTATCCCCCCAAATTCACAGGTTGAAGTCACAATTTTCTGTAACTCAAAACTAAATACAGTAACTATGTTCAGATATAAGATCATTATAGAAGTAATTAAGTTAAGGTCATTAGGCTGTGTCCTCCAATATGTCTGATGTCATGAAAGGAAAAGGAAATTAGGTACAGACATACACAGAGAGTATATATGTGAACACACAGGGATAAAACAGCCATCTACAAGCCAATGAGAGAGGTCTCAGAAGAAACTAATCCTTCTAACACCTTGATTTTAGACTTCAGCCACCAGAATTGTGAGAAAATACATTTCTGTTGGTTAAACACCTTGCCACCTGTGGTACTTTGTTATGGCAACTTTGGCAAACTAATACAGTGACAGAACAATACTTCTCAATTTTGAACTTTTGCAACCTTGTATAGTAAGAACTATAGAACTAAAAATGACAAGGGAAACTGGAGGAAGTTCATGCGGACTTTCAGATGATGAATCCTTCAATACTAATAAAGCATTGCCCTCTCTGAGTCATTTCAAAAAAGAAATTACAATAAGAAAGAGTCCTCTTGACTTCTGACTCTTCATTTAGTCCTCTTGACTGTGGGTATAGTGAGATAAGAGAATCCTTCTTGCTTATTGGTCATTTTGTCTGCATTATCTATAGTAGGGAAAAAAACCTGTTTTTTTTTTGCTGAAAGAATGAATTTTCATTTTCTTCATTGCCAAGCCCAGAGTTACTTGCATTTTGTCAGTGTTTCATTAATGTTCACTGAATCAAATCAATTGGAAAAATGCTTTAAACTTCAGTCAAAGTTGAAAGTACTTTTAAATGTCAATGATGACAACATAACTTAAGTGAGAAAACAACTATTAAAGTAATGGGGATTTCATGCAAATATCCACTCAATTCAAGGCTGTTGTTTTCAACATATTTTAATCTTACTTTAATTTGAAAGTGAATACTTTCAATGAATACAACTGGTTTCTCCAGATGATGGGAAAAGAAACAAGAATGACTACCAAGCTGCTTCAGTTCTCTGCATAACTGAGAACTGGTTCATATTGTCACTCATATTTCTACTTCAGTTATAATTTGTTAATGTGATGCACGTATTTTCTAACATAAACAACAGTCTTCTAAAACAAGGTTAAATTGGGATCAGTTATTAGTTGCATTGTTTCACATGTCAGAAGGATGTAGTCTTAACAAGCCTTCCTTCTGTATGAGTTTGACAATTATCAAACTAAAGTCAGAAAAAGGCAGGGGGAACTTTAATTCTTGATATAGAATAGGGATATAGCTTAGTGGAAAGTGCATGCACAAAGTGCCGGGTTCAATCCTTGGCACTGGCAAAAAAAAAAAATCTTGACATATATATTATGTGTCAGTATTGTTCAGGTGACTTACATTCAATTTCCAAAGCATCTCAGTGAAGTATATTATTATCCTTAATTCATTTAAGAGGAAACCAGGGCTTAAATAGGTCATAATACCTTTTCAATCTATTTTAGTCTGTTCAGGCTGCTATAGTAAAGTAGCATAGCCCAGATGGCATATAAACTACAGAAATTTATTTCTCACAGTTCTAAGGGCTAAAAGTCTGAGACCATGGGTGCCAGCATGTTTGGGTCCTGCTGTGAGCCTTCTTCAGGTTGTATCCAGAGTGCCCCCTTCTTGATGTATTCCACACAAGTAAGAGAGTAGAGCATTTCCCAGACCCCTAGTCCCTTTTCAAGTCAGAGCACACTGCACAGAGCACAGGGCTTCTCATTCACAGCCTAATTACCTCTCCACAGCTCCACCTTCTAAAACCTTTAAATTGGGGTTTAAAATTTCAACATATGTAGTTTAAGGATACAAATAGCCTATAGCACAAAATAAAACATAAACTGAGACGCAGGCCTGCAATTTTGCTACAAATCCTGTATACTTTAGCATACAGCAACTGACTTTCAGGATTAATGACATTATCCTATGGAATATTTACAACAAAACCATACAGGCTGCAATCATTTCTAGAAATATGAAAGTTTTCAGTTATCTCTCACACGTATGTGGACTGCTGTTATCCGCCCACTCTCCTGTTTTCTGAGGTACACCGAGAGAGCCTGCAAGCCTACGTGTGGGAACTTACTTCAAATCAGGTATTTTTCCCAGATCACCCTCTGACTTTCAACACTGCAGGTTTCTAAGCACCAAAGAGCGTGCATCCCTTTGCTTTCATTGTCACAACACTGATAGAGGATACCACTCTTACCCAGTTGAGCTATTGTCTGCCATAGGGCCAAAACTCTAAATTCCTGAAACCCTGCCTTCCTTTTGATAAAAAAACATTGATTCCTTTCTCCTTGAAATATTGTACATTGGAAACATTTCTGCAGCCTAGACGACCTGGGAAGACTGAATATCATCCACAGATTCTCATGTGACATAACATTACTAATAGTATTATACTAGATTAATGATAGAGTACATATACATATATAAATAAGATAGTATTATGGTTATAATGCTATTAGATTCAAGAGGGAAAAAGAAAGGGCTCTTTGAGCTATGCTAAGGACAGGAGATGCTATCATCAGAAAAGCTGATTAGCAAGGTGAATTGTAACTATTTAATAGCAAAAAGACAAGTGCCTTGACTAGGGCTAATGACAGTAGGAATGAAAATAATGGTTCTCATTTCAGAGACATTTAGAAGTTGACTATGCAGGATATGAAAATTGCCAAAGGAGAGGAAGAGCCACTGAACCCTGAGTCCCATTCATGGATCTCATTTTCAAGAGTGCTTCCTTCCTTGGTCTATGCACCCTGTTTTCCAGGTTCTCTAGTAGAGTATTTTCAATCTATAATCTATAATCTAGGGTCAAAGTGGACTTTAAGAACCAATGTTCACATTCTCCTTGAGTGTTCTCCTCATGTGTCCTCGTAACTTGTATGTATTCCTTAATTTCACAGCAACTGCAGCTTTGAGTAATACATATCCCATCCCTAGATATCAGCTATTATGCATAGCGACTCCTTATTTTGTATGTGAGGCAATATTTCCAGATATTAACTGTTGAGCAGTCATTTGCAAATCAGCTAGTAATGAGAGAAGATGCCTTTGGCATTATATATGGGGTTTTTTTGCTGTTTAAGGTCCTGGCAATCAAGCATGTTGTAATACTCTCAAATAATTGTATCAAATAAGAGTTAATTACAGGAAATTCAGTACCACTAAAGAAATTTTGCCAATAACAACAATGTCATATGACAATAATATTACCTTTTCATAATTTTTATGAAATGCGATAGGCCATGATTTTTCAAATAATAGTTAAATCTTATAGTTACAAAGTGTTTTAGATAAGTATGCATGCAAAATACAGAAGAAATATGCAGGATCATCACTACATTAAATTTAAAGAAAACTAGTAAGTACTAATGTATGACGATGTTGTTTTATGGACTATTGTGCTACTCCACAAAAGAACATAGTGGTTATTTGCTCTGATTCTGAAATTAGAGACCTTGGTTCAAATACCAACCTTTACATGTTTGCTGAAGGAGCCAAACTTCATAATCGTGAAGATTTAGGAATAAGACTTTTGATTTAACATGTGAAACAGATTTAAAAGAGTGCCTGGCAGTTGGTAAACACATCATTTAGATATGATTTGTTTTAACTTCCTAAAAAATAAATCACTTATTTGTTTGATTTTCTGTCTTTCACCCACTCCATCTCTTTCCTATCGATAAATGCTATCATTCTCAGCTCTGAAGGGGATGATGAACATAATAGGTACTTACATTTAAGGGCTACGACTCTCTTAGTTTGGGGTCTCCCAAATGCAGCACCTGAGAAGGAAAGAAAGCAAGTACAGATTTTTCCCTGGGAGCTAGTCTCAGGAAACACTTGATGAGGAGTGAGTGGTTCGACAGAGAAGGGATGAAAGGAAGCAAAAAATGTTTAACAAAGTCCAGTTAAGGATTCTAGGAGCCAAAGTTGGAGCTATCCTACTTCAGAGGTCAGGAAACTGGGGCACAAGCACCGTGAAGTCTGCTCCATGAGGCCTTTATTCTTTTAGCATATTCTCCTCCTATCCTATCATCTCCTATTGCCTCCTTACTTCATTTGATAATGGCCATATTTTATCAAATTGAGTATGATTAGCACCTT
The DNA here is from genome assembly GCF_053883595.1 of Heterocephalus glaber. NCBI lineage: Eukaryota > Metazoa > Chordata > Mammalia > Rodentia > Bathyergidae > Heterocephalus > Heterocephalus glaber. The sequence continues at coordinate 46,100 of NW_028258239.1, forward strand.
CACATAATTCATTCAAATTACCCTCCTGGGTGAGGCCATTTTTGATATTTCTATTAAAATAGTGCTCCACTTTTTCCTTGAAAGCAAAAAAAAAAAAAGGACACAGAATGTTAGTAATCTTACTCCCATATCAATATATTCAGCAAATTCTTTGAGTGAGTTTTAGAAACTAGGAATTAAACCACATTTCAGTATATATACTTCATTTATCATTCACCTGTATAATGGGGATGACAAAATCTATGCACAAGAGCTGTGAGAGCTGAGTAAAATAATACAGATATACTATAAAGCACAGGTAAATGTATTACAAAAGTAATCTGATAATGTTTTTGATACTTTGTTCTAAAGTTGTCTGTGCATTTTGTTTTACTTCATTCCCCTTTTCGCTCCTTAACCATTTATTTTTGTTTTCTTACTTTCTAAATTCCTTTAAATACTTTATATGCCTCACTGTCTCTTAGTGCCTAATTATGTATTGCTCTGTTTCTCCATGGCTTTCAGTGCTATTTCCAGCTCCCTCACAGGCCCCTCTTGGGGGCTGGTTCCTTCCTCTGACCATTCTGTCCGTGTTGTCTCTCCTATAGTTCAAAGCTAACAAGACCCTGAACCGCTGCTTCTCTAGGACCTCAGAGCTTAGTGTTTTGTCAGCTTCATGCTGTTTTGGAGAAAGTGTTGGCTTATTTCTCAGCTGTAGCATTGACTTAGCAAGTCTTTCTTCTAAACTTGTAAATAATTCATTTCAGGTCAATTTTTTGCTACCAGAAACTTTTCCCAGTAAAAAACAAGTTTCTTTATCTACAGTAAGAAAGTAAGGTTTGGTGGTAATAGTGGTAAGCAACTTATTAATAAAAGATAAATTCTATAATGGGAAGGGATAAGTCTTCCACTTTGGTTCAACTCTGATTCTGCTCCTATTTTTTGATGGGAAGTAAAAAGTTATAGTGGTAATACAACTTCCGGCCATGTACAAAGCCTGTCAATAGGAAGTATTATCAAAAGCTTCAAGAGATAAGCTAGACCTCAGCGGGACACTGATTCTACTCTTGTTTGGATTTGTTTCATTCCAGGTCCTCTAATAACTTAAATAATTGAAGAAATGGAGGTAGCTGAAACAACCAGAAAAAGCCAACATTCACTGGCTTGTTTTGTTGATAACCACTCCAAATGTGGGTCATGGGCATCTCAGCAGGATTTCCTAGTCACTTCACACTGTCATAGTCTGAGCTGCCCCAGTGATGGCTTTGCCTTTAGAAATGTTGGTACTTCCAAACCCAAAGGACTGACAGCTTCCAGGCACAAAAGAGCCCAAATTTGCTTCTGATTGGCAAACTTGAAAACCCAGCTGGGTACGATCAAGCCTGCTGGAAGCTTAGTTTATTTTCTTTTGTCAATCTTCACAAACCCCATTTGTTGTTAGCATTTCAAACAGCAAGATTTATTAGGGGTGAAATGTCAGTCTTGGGCCTTGCTCTACCTTGTCCCAGGTCAGTAGGCAGCCAAAGTGGTCATTCTAGCAAATGGCATTTTGTAACCCTAAGTGCTTCTGTAAACACCATCTGAGAAATGATTTATGTGGACAAAGAGTAACAGAGAAAATGCATAAAGCAATAACGAGATGGACAAAGATGTTTTATAGGAACTTTCCATTCAGAACTCATAAGAGTTTCATACATATAAATAGACATGAATTACTAATTTTTTCTTTTATTCAGGAAAATCCAAAAATTCACCCAATACTAAACTGTGAAAAGAATTGAAAACATCATTTTCTTGAAACATATTTAGCAATTTGGACAAATGTTTTCTAATTAAACTTAGGGGTGTTAGGAGATTTTATAACACGGGTTGGAGAGGGGTGTAAAGGAGCCAAAGGAACTGTAACATTTAAAAGATGCATACTAAGAATGTTAGAATATTTTATGGATAACCCACAGTTACAGTTATTTTAAATGATTTTTAAAGATTCTTTGAAATTGGGGTTTGAAATATACATAAATAAAGCCATAGGGCTGGACTTCTATAATTCCATACTACAGTTCGATTGCAATCTAAAAGTGATGCCACGAATGCATAAACCCAAGCCCATGCAACTTCTTCCACCATAAAAATAACTAATATAACAGGGACTGAAATGAAAAGGGCTGGCAATGCATCCCCCCCGCCCCAGCATATCAAGCAGGTTTTCATAAGGAAGCTGTGGTCATCAATCACTACCGGCCCATCATCTGGGCTTAAGCTAAATGTATTCTGGCTGGCTGCCATACTAAATGTTCAATGAAACATCCTTAAGGCTCTCTACAAGTTCAGCTGAAGTCGCACATGCTATACATCAAAGAGGAACATTAGCGTTATCATAGTTTAATAAATAGTGTCATTCTGGCAATGTAATCCTGTGTTCTAGAGCTATCTACTATCCCCAGCCTTATACTGCTTAAGTAAACAATCATTCTGTCTCCTGCAAAGTTTATTTAATGATAAATGGATGTAGTGATAATTAGTCATACTATTACAGATATACATCTAAACCTGCTCAAAACCTATACACGAATGAGATTAACAAAATATTTTAAGACATATGTGTTAAAAAAAATCTATCTTGGAATATTAATCACATTCATACATTGCTATTTATCATTGATGTGTTGATAGCTACTAGAGAACTTTTAAGCAAGCAAAAGCCCCGATTTTTACTTGTGACTTTCACAAGTTCAACTGTTATAGATGTTTTGTTGTGTGTTCTTTATTGGAGTGGATGTTTGTTGCCCTTAGGCAAAATGATGGTCTCCAGATTTTCAACATCCTTATCAGTGTCATGGTGTCATTACCTACATAACCTATCTCCTCAGATAATTGGGTGGGAAGATAGGCTATATTTTTTGTTGTTATTGTTCTGGGTTTTTTGAGACAGGGTCTAACTATGTAGTTCAGCCTGGCTCACTAGGTAGCCCAGGCTGGCCTTAAACTCATGGCAATCTTCTGGTCTCAGCCTCTTGAGTGCTAGGATTATAGTTGTGTTCCACCACGCCCACATAGGGCTATTTTTTAGGTGAAAATGCACACAACATTTCTGTGATTGCTATTTAATCTTAGATTGGTCTTTAGAGCATAAGGAAAAGATAACTTGCACATTACTAAGAAAAATGTCCCTGCTTTTCTCCAGGTTGAAAAAAACACAATCCAAACACACTATTTCAACTCTATCAAATCTGTGCAAGGCACACAGCATTTTTTAGTGTTCTTGCTAATTATATGCTTTTGATTTAGACCCTCCAAGGAAAAATAATATTTGAGAAAACTGAAAAATAAACAACTTTTGGAGTTAAACACATTATAACAATTTTGGGTCAAGATACTATATTTCAGTAAGTTCAATTAAATAAGAAAAGCCTAAAAGGTGAATGAGGGTTAAATGTAAAATAACTGTTATGGTGGGCAAGAAAGTGAGATAGCTCTGTAAATAACAATGAATATTAAGACCCCTATAAACTAAAAGTGACCAAAAATGGGGCAGGGATCTGGAATCAGGTTTTCCCTGAAAGCCATATAAAAGTAGACAAAACTGATGCCAACTCACTAACTGAAACCATGCTCTTATTTTAAAATGTGGGCCTAGAGAGGACAGGAGAACATGGACCCAGCCTCTTCATTATTAATCAAACCAGAACCCTAACCCACCAGGAACATCTCTGTGGGAAGAAGCTTTCACACATATCATTAAGGTGCCAGGAAGGGTAGTTTCCTCTATCCTCTTAGCTTCTTCAAGGGAAACCTATGAATTTAATCGTAAAAAGATAGGTAACAAGAGAAAAGGAATAAAGTCGTTATTAATATTTACATGCATAGCACATTACAGAAAAGTGAAACTGAAGCAGTTAGAAGTGGGGCCAAGAGGAACCCTAAATCCCAATGGGAAATGATTAGGAAATGTATGCGGGAACTCATGGAATACATGGATTACTTTATGAAGATCTGGTCTGCTTATGCAACATCATTTTGGTGTTAGCATCCCAGGTCTTCCTGGACAGAAGACAGATGGGGAATATCCACAAAGGTGCCAGCTATTGGGCAGATGAGGGGTAGGCACAGGAATCTTTCTCCAGCTACCCACTTTTCAACTGACCATCAGCTCAAAATAACCCCTACACTAAACTAGCAATGGTGAAGCTTTTAGAGTTTTCAATGATAACAAATAGCCTGCTGCGGCACACGGGCCATCAGTTCATCACCACTGTGCCAAAATGTCCCATTTTGGGTTGGCATACTCAATTCTCTTCAAAACCCTGAATTGGGACTGGAGTCCTGGAGGAATAGGCAAAGAAGCTGTTGTCGCGAGCAGGTACCGTGGGTAAAGAGGACTCGGACTCGGATGGAAGTTCACACACTTATCTTATATCATCCTAATTCATTTTAATACAATTACCACACAATATTAAGTCTGCCGATTACCACGTCCCTGTACCTGTACTGCGCAAGTCCTTAATGGGAGCGCGACGTTTCCTCCCGCAGGGTCAGAGGGTCCGATCCGTAGAAGAAGGGCGTCGAGTCAGCGCTAGGCTATCCGCCTCTCTGCTTTCCTCGTCCTCTGGTCTCCTCTGGTCGGCGGTGATGCTCCTCCGAGCGGGATCAGGTGTGCAGATGTCTTGGTCGGTAGTCAGATCATCAGACTGACTGGTCGACTGGTCGGTGGACGGATCGTCGACTTGCTTGGGGTCTTCAGCTCCTTTTATACTATTCTAGCTGGGCGTTCGTGGTATTGGTTCAGACTTATCACACTGTCCAGCTTGGGGCATACTCTGCCCAATTCGGGGTATGCCCTGTCCAGTTCGGGGGTAGGCCCCATCCAGTTCGGGCTACACCCTTATCAGTTCCATACCACTCAATGTTCTACGTTCATTACTTTCATATCTTATGGTTACACATCACTCTTATGATTGTGTTATACTTAGGTTACAGCACTCTTAGGGTTATACAATTCCATCTTATTCCAAGGTGTTCTCCACAGCTGTACCAAGGGAGGGGACTAAACAGGTGAGAAGAAAGGAAAGTAAAAGCTAACACTGACTTTTGAAATCCTATTAAAAACAAACTTACAAACCAAACTTAAATCACGTGTGGGACTCTAATGCCATGAACAAAAGCCAACTAAGTCAATTTGTGAACCACAAATTCACAAAAATTAAATTAGTTTTTGGAACACTGACCACAACTTTAAAGTAAGTACGTCAATGCTCAAAACTGAAAAATGACACACTAGGTATTTTTAAAAATAAAGCAACAATTTATGATACACAACCAGAGAAATTAATATGAAATAACCGGCTTGAAAAACATATTTCATATATATGAATGAAAATACCATCATACTAAAAATAACTGAAAAATAACTCTTGCCCTAAAGATGTCAAAGCAATAATTACTGAAAATACCAAGAATTCATCCACCAAGTAAAGGGAAAAGCCACGAGCAAACGGGGAAAAGATGTGAAAGATAACAATAGATGTCTTAGAAGACCCAAAGATTAAAAGGAAAAGACTAAATAAGTACTATTTGAAAACCTAACAGGTGAGCATTTGATGATATTTGACACTGGTGGCCCCGGTAGGCACACATTTCCACAAAACTTACAGCATAGTATCAGAACAAATCCTATTCATGTCTGGGTGTAGTACAATCGACAATCCTAGGATTTTTAGGGACAAAGAAGAACCCCTCAGGACCAAAGGTAATCTCATCCATCTCAATGCAATTGCTTGAGATTCCCTTAACTGGAAACAAAGCCTTTCAATCTATAGCTAGAGATAAATGGCTTAAAATGAAAATAATCAGGGAGAAAGAAAGTGTTCAGTCTATGCTCTGTTTACTCAGATGGAGTATTGAAAACAGTGAAGCAGCAGAAGGCAGCAGAAGAGATACTTTCCTGTTGTCTGGACCAAATGCCCAACACCTGCAGTATTGAGGAGGTGAGGCCTATTTTGGGTCACAGTTTCAGTCAATGCATGGTCAGCTGGCTCTAAGGCAAAAATAGCATGGTGGAAAGGCATAGTTGAGGAAGCTGTTCACCTCTTGGCAGCCAGAAAAGCAGAGAAAGGAGAGGAGAAGGAAGGAACTAAAACATACGCTACCAGATCATGGCCCAAGTGACTTTTCTTTTCCTACCAGGCCCTCCTCAGAACAGCAAGAGTAGCCATAAACTCAGCAGCAGACTAATCCACTGATGAGTATAGCACACTCATGATTTAATCCACTTTCAAACATGAGGCTCTGGGGAATATTTTATATGTAAACCATAAAAATCCTATCTCAGAAAAAACAGAAGAGAGAAAAGAGAAGTTCTCCAACAAGGAGAGCAGGTGGACTTGGTACCCTGAAAGACACTTACATGATAGCTAAAATACTATAAGAAAGGTGATACCTCAATAAAACTAAGGAAACATTACTCAAATGAGGCCAAACAGAAGATATATAAAAAACTGTTAGTCTTTAATCATTAGAAAAACAAATCAAAATGACTATGAAATATCACCTCACTCAAGGTAGAATGGCTACTATCACTAACACAAAAATAACAACAGCTGGTGAGGTTGTGGAGAAATAAACAGAAATCCTTGCACACTGTTGGTGGGGATGTGAATTAGTATAACCTATAGGGAAAACAGTACAAAAGTTCTTCAAAAATTGAAAATAAATCTACAATGTGATCTAGCAATCCCATAGTGGAAATATACCCAAAAGAAGTGAAACCAAATGTCAAAAGCAGATTTGTACTTCCATGTTCATAACAGCACTACTCACAATAGTGAAGAAATGGAAAGAACTTAGAGGTCCAAACTGATGAATACATAAAGATGATGTGGAATATGTACACAACGGAAAACTATTCTGCCACAGAAAGGATGAATCCTGTCATGTACACCAACATGAATGGAACTAGAGGATATTGTGTTAAATGAATTATGCCAGAAACAGAAAGACAAAGTCTGTATGATCTTATTCAAATGTGGAATCCACCTAAGCTGAACTCATAAAAGTTAAGAGGAGAATGATGGTTATCAGAGGCGGGGAAATGGAAGAGGGAGGAAGGGAGGGGAGAGGCTGATTAGTGAGTACCAATGTACTGTTAAAAAAAAAGTGACAACTGGCATTTGTACAGTAGGCTGACTATAGATAATAATAGCATACTTTGTATTTACAACAGCTAGGTGATAGGATTTCAAACATTTTCACTATAAATAAATGGTAAACATTTAAGCAGATAGGTATGTTTAACCTGGGTTGAACACTGCACAAGGTATACATCTACCAAAACATCACATGATGCCACATAAATATGATTTTTTATGCCAATTAAGGCATGTTTAAAGAGTTGGTTCAGACAAAAGATGATACCTATTGTGCTTTTTATGAATTTCTTCATTGATTCACTATGGTAAGAATCATTCTGAGGAGATGGGGTAGGGAAAGCAGAAGCTTTACTGACAAGGTCCCTTTTATTTGGAATGTGCTCTAAATCCAATATGTTTGAAGATCCAGCATCTCTTCTTTAAACTTGTCTCATGAGCCCCTGATGTTCACTATAAGCACAAGTACCTCATTTCACATGACCCAAAATACTAATGATGTTTTCAAGAGAAGGACTGCTTCTTCTCTTTCTTGGTCTTCATAGTGCAGATCAGTGATTTCTATATGGAAGCTCAAGGGCTACAGAGAAGAATTACATGAACAAAAGTTTCAAAATGCACACACTGTCATCTCTCCCAGTGCAACAGATGAGATTTCAGGGAAGAGGGGAGGATAAATATGTAACATTGTCAAATTCTTTTAAATTGTGTTCTCATTTTCTCTTGAGTACTATGCCCTGGGAAGCCACATCTGACACAGAATAAGACAGGGATGTTTGTGCTTGCGCAGGTACTTGCAACAGATAGTGACAGCATTTGGGAGTGGCTACTTTCCAACAGAAGTCCATCAACAGCTTACCAAGTTTTTATTATTGATGATACAAGTACAAGCTAGGTAGCTAAGAAAATTTAAGAATTAAGTTTAAACCTCTTGATATTGTGTGAGGAATAACCTTCATCTGGGGAAATGATATCAAAATAGATTCAATATATACTTTTGAAGCTTTAAGCATACATTTCTCTCCAGAGAACAGTCCTGGATTATGTTATGCAATCAGCAGGATAGGAAGGCAAAGCTTGTCTACAGGCAACAGATGAAACAGAATTGATAGGCACTTTGTATTACGATGGACCAGATCTCCTCCTTCACTCATTGTGTTCCATGTTCTGCAGAATTTAATCTTGGTTTCCTCATATGTAAAATGGAAATGAGATGGTATTCTCAAAATTGAGGTGGCAATTTTTGAATATATATATATATATATATATGAATATATGTAGATACATATCTACATATCTATGTATACATATATGCATATATATGGTATACATGGTACATATACATTTATATGGTATATAAACACATTCAATAGTATTTTTCCCTTGTTGACAATGGCATTATTACAAGATAAACATTTTTGTGTATACTGAATTAAAATATCATTCTATTACCATCAGTTATCTACTTCCTCATGCCTCACACATAGAATGAAATCATTGTACTTCACATACTCACTATTGTTATATTTTTGTGCACAAATTTTGTGGGTTTTTTCCCATTCTTTATACATTGTGTAAATTTTAGCAAAAAGAAATTTCAAGTATTGCATAATTTAAAAGACATAGCAATGAACAGCTGAACTTACTGAAGATTAAATAAATTCCTTTCTTTATGATCATTAAAGTGATGTGCTATGTCAAATAATCAATATATGTTTAAAAAGATTTCAGTCTCACATATAGTCTGTGAAGCTGGGCTCTTGAATTTTAGCTGGATGTGTATGTGTATTTAATTTGATATAACTGGGAGATAAAGAAGTAGGATTTTCAGATATGACATTGATTCCAATTATCTCATTAATGTATGAAACATTTTAGAGGCTTAAAATATGTTTTAAAAATGTGACTGAATTAGATCTTCAAACATTTGTGTGGGTCATTAGACAATGCATCACATTCCTATTCAAGACAACATGGTTTCTGAGTGACACTGGAAAGGTCAACAGTGTTATGAAAGTTGGCCCTTATTCTTCTCAACTTAATTGAAACACAGAGGTAGAAACTGTATTTTTACCACATCACAAAAACCAAGTTAACTATCAAAACAAAAGTAGCCTAATGTCAATCCATTATCAGAAAATCTATCTAGTGCATACATAAATGCAAAATCATCAAAATATTCAAATATACTTGAATTCAGTGACTTACAGAATTTAGAGTACAAGTTCTTGGATTTTCTTTAAAGGAAGAAATTCCTAAGTAGAAACAAGGACATTTTCAAAGTCTTCTTATTGCATTTAAGACTTTTTTTTTTTTTTTTTAGTATTTCTTCCTGCTCTTTAGAGAAGCATTTTTACTTATTGATTCTTTGTTGCACAATTATCAGCCTTTAATTCTAGCAGTTATGTAACCACACCATAGGCCAACTAGTGTGAGGACGACTGATAGATGTGGAACAATTACCACTGGGCCTGAGTTTAGAACTCCCTCTGCCTTGGGGCTCCTGCCCCTTTACATATCCATGCATTGGGGAAATCTTCCAAGGGAGAATAAAATGGTCTCCTGTATGGAAGTGTCCAAGGCAATACAGTAATCATAAGGAAATCTCAGACCTGATAATGTTGCTTGACACGCTAAGATCTGAAATGTATTTTAAATGTCTTATTTATTCTTATCTACTTTGATGGGGGAGGGGGATCCTAGCATAAAATACTTCTCAAGAAGCCGCGGTTGCACTTCTCTTCTTCAGTTTGGAAAGTGAGATACAGTTTTCTGTCTTTCTTGGACTAAGTGTGTGGGTGCCTGGCTGGCCCATGGATGGAAAGCGAAACAGAGCAGTACTTAGCCTGTCTCTGGGCTCACATTGGGGCCACACCAAGTGTTCATTTTGGGACACAGCCTCTTGGATTGGGAATGAATGCCTTAATAGGGCCTCCTGATCTCTGCCCAATGCACCAAGATAAGATATGCATATTCTGGAGTGGGGAATTTGAAATCTTCTGGAAAGTAGTGTTGAATTCTCCATTTAGAGACATGTGCAACAAGCACAAGGAAAGGTGTAGAGGAAAAGAGGAGAATGGAGATAGCAGAAATGAAAGGGACATACCAGTTATGAGGTATTTTGGTTGCCTAGGGGTAAAGAACTTTACTTCTATTCCTGATATTTTCTAGTTCCCATAAAGCCTAGCAACATTTCACTTCCCAATTTTACTATAAATATGCCTTTATATGAGCTAGTGTCATTGACTTTGGGCAGAAAAACTACTGCAAAAAATAACAGCAAACATATTTATTGAGTATTTTCTAATGTTCTAGGTCCATAAATGGAGGAACTTGAAATTTTCTCTAAGTAATAAATAAAAAATATTTATAATTTTATATAACAAAAAGTCATGTTAACAATTCTTGTCAAAGTCTGGGGATGTAGCTAAAAGGTAGAGAATTTGCCTAGTTCTATGGCATGACAATGTCTTAGGTTTGATCCCCAGCACTGCAAACAAACAAAAAACCATACTCCATTGAATCTCTATTGACCATTCATGGTGCACACACAAGTAGTCACAGCTAACTTGGGAGCCTGAGATAGGAGGATTTCTTGAGTCCAAGAGTTCAAGGCCAGACCAGCCTGGACAGCACAGAGAGTACCTCTCAAAACAAATAAACAAATGAAACAAAACAAAAACCCACTTTTCACTGCTTTATGACTCTTAGTAATAAGGTCACTACAGTTTCCAAATATGTGCATACAGTATTTAAATTAAGTGGTAATAAATGACAAAATAAATTCTGCAATATTTTTTTTTAAATTTTTTAAATTAATTAATTAATTTATTTATTTATTGGTACCAGGGATCAAACTCAAGACCTTGCACTTGTGAGGCAGGTGGCAGGATCACTGAGCTAAAACCCTGACCCAATTCTACAATATTTTAAAAGTATTTAAATATTCTAAATTTATATTTTGGAATATGTAATATATTTACACAGTTTGAACATAAGATATAAAAAAAAGTGAAGACTCCGTTTACTGTTGTCTCTTCTGGTTTAACTGAGGGAAAGGGAATAGCCTTGTACATGTGAACTTTTTTAGACATACACAAGTAAATATTTACATTTCTCTATTTTAATACAAATGACGGCATATGTGTTTTTACAACAAACTTTTTCACATTACTAATCTATCTCAGATATATTTCCACATAAACATACAAAATCACTACTTTTATAGCTTCTTAGTATTCTATTGCACAAATATAGTATAATGTTAGCTTCTTTCTCTACACGGATACTTAGGTTATTTCCTGTGCTTTGCTACTGCAGTCAGTATGCTGAGAAGCCCATCCTTTGATGTGTGTAAAATAATTTCCCAGAAGTGAAGTTGGTGGTTTTACATAAGCATTGCATAAGATTGTCCATTTCCTTATAGTTTCATCAACAATTTGTCAGTTTGATAGATAAAATAGTGCCTCAGTGGAGTTATTAATTTGCATTCTTTTGCTTGTGTGAAGCTAAGCATCTTTTCAACTGTTTCAAGGTCTGTTTTATTTTCTTTTTTGTTAAATGTGCTGTTTACTTTAGTACATAGATCCAATTCTATTACAGCAGATATCCTAGTTCAACAATGCCATGTAATGAATAATTTGTCTTTTCCACACTGACCTGGAATGCTACTTTTCACATAAACATATTTCTTGTATGCATTTGTGTCAATTTCTGATTGTTGTAATCTGTTCTCTTGGTATGTATCTTCATGTTCTAATATTATACTACTTTAATTGATGAGGTTCAATTGTAAGCTGTATTCAATATGGTTGAATAAAAATGTAAGCTTTCTTTCAATATGGTTTAACTTCTGTTATTCTCATAAAATGATTTTTCCTTCTACTATATCTTCTAATGGGTTATTATTTGCATATAGAATTGTTGATCTTTGTACAATGATTTTGAAACCTAATCTCACTGAATTGTTTGTTTGTGAAAAGTTATCAGTTGAGTTTCTTCAGTATGCATCTGAAAACTGTGTATTTTACTCAACCAATACAATTATATCCCAAATTTATTTATTTCTTGTAAGTGCTCTAGTTACTGTTTCCAGTATATACTGAAATAATAGTGATAATACAGGACACTTGGCTGGGCTCTAATTTAAATGTGAATGAGAATACTGATTTTTAAGTTAAGTTTGTGCTAAGATAGATATATTTTGTATTAAGAATGTATATGTGGCCTGGGGATTTAGCTTAGCGGCACCATGCCTGCCCTGCAAATGCAAAGTCCTGAGTTCAATTCCCAGCACCAAAAAAAAAAAAAAAAGAATGTATATGTGTAAGCCACATGTTGTTTATGTTTAAAAATAAATAATAGTCATTGAATTTCACCAAATAAAATTCTCAGTATCTATAAAAATGATTATAGTCTTCTTAGGCTGAAGATTTATATGACCAGAATTCCTAATGTTAAACAATCATTACATTCTATAATAAACCTCAAATTTTCCTCGTTAATTATTCTTAAAATGTGTTGTGGAGTCTACATTCTAAATTTTATGCAACATCTTTGCATTAATATTAACAGGTGAGATTGGTGAAATTGGGCACATAGGGTATCTTTTGGTTTGTCTTTTCTTTTTAAATCTTTTTCATGGTATAGCCGGATACTTTTGTCAGATTTGAGATAAAATTTATGAAAACTTTTATTTTTCTTATTTTTCATGCAGTTTAAATAATATTAGAAGTGTTTGCTCTCTACTAAAAAAAATCTCAGGCATATTTTTATATTTTTGCAGTAGAAATCAATCCAGCAATGTCTCTTTTTGAGGTTAATTTTTCTTAACTTTATTTTCCTAAAGAAATATCAATTCAACTGATTCAAAATTTTACCTGAATTTTAAAAATAATTTTTAAAGATAAATTTAACTGTTTTTCTATTTTTTGTTTGTCTGCTGATAGTTTACATATGTTACATGTATAAGTTGTACAAGTTATTTTTTTTTCTGTTTTCTTTATTAGGTTAACTGCTTGGTTTTTCTAAAGAAGTAGCAATTAGACTTATTGATTAATACTTTTTCTCTGGGCTTGGCTTTATTACCTTCCTCTCCCTTTCAGAAACTTTCATTTCAGTTTACATTTTTCTTTGTTAAAGAAACACTATTGTATCTCATTTGCAAATATTTTTCATTTAGTGATTTTATTTTTTTATGGTACTGTGATCAGATAATCAGTAACTAGTATAATTATTATATATAATCCAATATTATATTTACTTTTGAAATTTTATTGGGATTTTCTTCATAGCTTAAACATATTCTAAGGGTGTTTGAACAGCAGATATATTTCCAATGTCATGGCACAAAATTTTGTTACTATATTCTAGAAAGTAACTATTAATTGGATTATTTAGATTTGTCTTACTTTCCTTCAACTTGTATTACTTGGGTAGAGACTAGTGAATTAAATTTTCTACTGCAAGTGTGACTAGTAGTAGTGTTAAATGTATTTTTCTTAGATATCTTAGTTATTTTACTCACTCCTGAGACAAAAATATCTGACACCTAAAGTTAAAAGAAGAAAGCTATATTTCACCTTACGGTTTGTAGAGGTTTCAGTCCATAGTTAGCTGCCTCTAACACAGGGTGGCACGGCAGAGGGGCATTGTAGAGAAGAAAGAGTTCATGGTGTGGAAATAGAAGGCAGCATGTTTACCATAAGATAGGTAAGTGTGTCGATTTGTTTATTTAGGGAAAAGCCTAGCTATAAGTGATTACCCAGATATTAAAGATAATCAGTTAACTTTGTCTCCATATATGGTACTAATGTTTCTGCATCTGTAATTTTATCACGTCAGCATTAGCAGAGCATGTGCCACCATTCTGTCACCTCAATGCCTACATTTCCTGCAGACTTAATTTTTCAGTTATATACGTTCAGTGCTCAGTAAGAGTCAGTTTCTACCACCTTCTCTAATTGATAGAAGTTTGTTTTTTAATAGTTAAGCACAATTTCCTGCCAACAATCTTTGCTGGGTCCTTGAACACAAAATTAATTGTAGACTTTACATTTTAAGACAGTTTGGTCAAATGTAAAATAATTCTTTCTCTTTCTTGGAAATGGTTCTTCAGTGTTTTCTGGTCTGAAATGATGCTAAGGAGAATAAACCCAGGATAATATTTTCTTTCTTAAATATGGCTAATCTTCTCCTGAGTGTGTCCAAATAAAAATTTACTCTTTAAAATCCCATAATTTTCTCAGAATATTCTGCAGTCAGAATTCCAGTAAATTTTTTATTTACAATGTTTTTAAAATCAAATTTCAAAGTTTTAATTTCACATATTTTACTTCAATTATAGCTTCAAATATCTATTGTGTTTCATTGGCGGTATAGAATGTCTATTTGGGAGGTTCTAGTTATGTGTAGTTTGGATTCACTTTTGCAGTTCCTATTGGTTATTTTTTTGCTATCATTTACCTTTATCTCTCTATATTTTCCTTTTTTCCTTCTCCTTCTCATAATCAAATTACCTTTACAGTGTTTTGCAATTTTTATTCATTATCATACTTTTCTATTTTCTTTTTTCCAGTGATTATGTTGTTTCAGTCCACATCTTTCATGTATTCTGTCAATTTGTTTTCCATATCTTCTCTCTGAGTTTGTTCAGGTACTCATGCTTACTGGTTTTCAAAACTGTCATGAAAACAATCCTATGCAAAATATTCTTGCTTTAAATAAATAGCAAAATGCTCTCTCTCTCTCTCTCTCTCTCTCTCTCTCTCTCTCTGTCTCTCCCCACACACATACACAAACACATATATCTGTAAATTTAGCTGTCTTTTTTCATAAAATTTCTTATGTTTTTCCTTTTTCCTTTAAAGCCACAATGACATCTTGATAGACATCATATAATGAGCTGACTTTGTTTAGATTGGTTATTTATAAGATGTTCCTACAGAAGCGATTATACTGAGGAGTAGAAAGAGGAGGTAGCCATCAAAGATTACTAACCCAAAGATGTCCTTTTCTACTGCCACAGAGACAACTGCTTTCAGCAAATAAGGCTTATGTCATACTCCTTAAGAAGTTTCAAGTACTCTGTTTTTCTGAACAAAATCAGCTACTGGAATATTTGATTTTATTTTCTCCACCAGCATTGCTCACTCCTGTCCCCATATTCAAGAAAAAAAAAACATGCCATGTACCCAAATGTATTATGTCTGAGCTTCCTAAGAATTCATAATACTTGTTTTCATTTTCTATAGCTTTTATTGATACATGAGTCATCTTTATTTTTGATTTTTCTAAAGAATTACTGAATTTCTATTATATTATTGATTTTAAAGAGTTTTGAGAACTTCTAAAAACATAAATTTAAATGTTTTGGTGTCTTCATAAATAAAGCAAATTCAATTTAGATACATTATTTTAAAATTTCAGTACCATTTTTATATTTTGTTTTAGTTAACCTTATATTTTTTGGCCCAAAATTATGTGAAGGAAGGCACAGAGACCCCAAGTTTATCTGAGCAGAAAAAAGACAAGTTCTCTGGAACTAAGGCACTATAAGGGAAACATAAAGAAAACAAACAAAACAAAATTTAAAAAATGGTATTATATATAGTTCTTATTCTAATATAATGTATACTTTCAATATCATAAACATCTCTAGTAAAAGCAGATAACTCTAAATTTTTTTCAAAATAAATTATTTAGGGGAAAATTTATACATGATGATACATAATAAAACAACATTGAACAGAATATTCTACAAGGCTACATCCTTATAAAATTGGTCAGAACTAGTTGAGGAAAGATTTTTCACAAAATACTTAACTAGTTGTCAGACCATATTATATAAGACCATATTACATTGTATAACTTCTGATAATGAAGAAACATAAAATTAAATTATTAAAAGATTTACCATTAAAATATTATAATCATAAACTGTCAATTGTACATATTACAACCAAAATCATTTCTGAAAAGGAGTTACTACAACAGGGATTTGACTTCAGAATCTCCTTTCTTTTTCCCCAATTCATACATTTGATACTTTTCCAAACACTGATAATTCAACTGTGCTCTTTCTCTCTCAACCATCTTCCCATCTTCATTCCTGCTGTTACTACCAAATCAGATTTTCATTATCTTTCACCTTGACAATAGCCTCATATAGAAACAGAAAGTTACTGTTTAAAAGAACACTGCAGTCATCACTAGGCCACTGAATGTCAGGTCCAGCAGACCGAAACTATACAAATAGTTTTGTTTGACAGTGGTAAGGAATCCAAGTGGTGAGAATCCATCTTGATTTACCAAGGAGCAGCTATTATACAGAACACTTAACTTTACATAGTAATACTAAGGAAATCAGCCTGGGGCTTACAGTGAATGTCTCAGGCATTAAAGGCAACTGATGCAAAATTAATGTAAAAAATAGATCCTAGGGCCTGAGATTTAGCTCAGTGGTTCCACCGCCTGCCTCACAAGCACAAGATCCCAAGCTTGAACTTGGGTACCAAAAGAAAAAAAAAAAGATCCTGTCCTGTAAGCTGTGTCAATATAATGGGAAAAGGAATTAGCCATCAGGGCTTAGAGGCAATTTGGTATGTGTGGATTATCTTAATAGATACCTCTCCACGTGTTTGATAGAAAGCAAAACACCAGGTATGATCAAAAACTACAGTCTATATTTATATATTTTTAAAATTATTACAGTAAAAGACATACTGCAATCAATCCTCCTCAAAATATTCTCCCTTGCATTTTAACAGATTTACACCATCATTCTTGCCACTTTCTGAAGCAGTGTTGAAAGTATATCACTCATGTTGTCATGGCCTTGATGTCCAGAACTTGATTCAAAAGGTTTATCTTTCATGGTAATTTTGACTTCGGGTAAGAGCCAGAAGTCACACAATGCCAGATCCAGTATAGGAGGTGGACAAGGAACACAGTAATATTTTTACAAGGCTGCCTTTTCATTGGGTGGCATTCAGCAGCAGCATTCATCATATTTTTCATCACATGATGTAAAGACACTCACATAGGATGACTTCCAAAACTGCCTCAGAAAGTGGCAAATACAATAAGATAAGTACATTTGAGTGAGAGGGAGTACTTGGGGTTGGGGATTAATGGCAATGTATCTTTAACTATAATAATTTGATAATTTTTTATTTAAACATTCACTATATAGTTTGATCATCCCTTTTACTCAGGGAACAAACTTGTTTTCTGTTGTGATTGATGTTAAAATAAGTATTTTGAGAATGAGATGTAGAAAATAATTACTGAAAGAAAATACTTTTATAAATAATAAAGAATGCAGGTAGAAATAGAATTAGAACTAGGGATGACATGTATTTCTACCATAATGTTGCATAATTCACTACTGAAAAACAGTATAAGAATTCCTAACACGCATAGCATTTATGTGAGCCACTATTACAAGTATTTTCTCTGTGCCTAATCATTTAATGTTTTCAGTGATCTTAAGAGGAAAACTATTCTTATTCAGACTTAAAATTAAGAAAATGGCAAAAAAGTCATGAAGTAACTTGCTTACTAACAGAACTGGCTGTGAACTCAGACATAGGATTTTCAATCAAAATCACTGGAAAGCAAAAGTCTTTGGAACTATGTATAAGAATATGATGTATCTCATTCATATTTTCATCTTTTAACTCAGGTGAGATGCTGTATAGAACAACTTTTTATGTAGGAAGACTTCTATAAGAGCAATCACCTGAGAAAATCTGCATTTCTCATAGACTCAAACTTCATACACTTCCAAACAAAGTAGCTTATTTACAAAGAGAGCTCTAAGAATTGCTCCAAGCCTGCCAATATGCCTCTTTTCAGATGATTTTGTCATCCTCCCTTTAAGAAGTCTATTCTATTTCCCTTGAAATTAGTACATAATGAATCAAGAATTAACACTGTGACTTCTAAGGGTTGGCTTCAAAAGGCCTGGAAGTTTATAAATTCTCTTGGCAAAACACACCTTGTGAACAAGCCTGGGATGAGACCTCATGTCAAGAGAAAGACATGGAAAGAGAAAGAGGGCCAGTTTTTCTAACTGGTGCCTGTGATATGCGAAGGAGCAAGTCTGGTTAATCAGCCCCTAACTAGTCAATGGATTCAAATGCCTATAAGAACAGTAGACACCATGTACCAACCCCGCTCAGCTCAGACCAAATTGCAATTCCACAGAATCATAAGCAGATGAACGGTGGTTGCCCTGATTGTGGGGTGGTTTGTTATACACAATAAGTAACATACATGTTTTCAATTCAAAGCACCCTTGGAAAGTTGATCATTTTCTAATTATTTTTCCTGATGAGATATTTCAAAGATTTCTGCTTTCTGACATTGTCTATTTAAAGTATATCTTCCTTGATATCTAATTTTATGTTAATTATTACCTCATCTCATCTCTTACTCTCCATCTTTCAAAACTTTCTCAAGTCCTCTGAGATTTATACTCTTTTGCAAAATGACTGCTTATGCATTCTCTCTCCCTCCCTCTCTCCCTCTCTCCACCCCCCCACTCCCTCCCTCCTTTCCTCCCTCCCTCCCTAGTAGCTCTCCATAGGGTACTAGTCATAATCACTGTTTCTTTTTCCCTCAGACTTTCATATAATTTAGTTCAAATTACTGCTGTGAAGTGATAGCTTTGATATGCACGTGTATGTGGTTAGGGACAGGGAAAGACTATTTAAATAGCCATTTAATGTAGTTACTGTACTTAATATCAACTGCTTGTTATCACCTTCCAAACCTCCTCCCCTATAAGCAAATCAGTATCCTTTTGCTTGCATTCACTGCTTTCATGCTGTTTTATAAAATAACACAAATTATGGCTTTTTCTATTGTTACCCTATTTCCTACACCAGAAGCCCTACTGAAAATACAAACTCAAATTTTATCCACCATGAATATCACTCAATATTGGAAATTAGTTCCAAATTGTGGAAATCAGCAAATCCAATCTTCCACCCTTATAGTTAATATAAAGCCCCTTATATTAGGTTTAAAGTGCAGAACTGAGGGAAAATACTCCTTTTTTAAAAAAAAAAAATACCCTTAAAATGATTTTTTTCTATTCTTGTTTTCTAACGAAAGTCCCAAGCTCAGACACAGAATCTGATAATGACATCAATGGACCTGAAGCTACACTCAATTTTTTGGGAGATGAAAATTTAAATTTCTTTTCATCATTTTATCAATAATCCTATGTTTAGGGTCAAGGAATGGCGTTTCTTGCTTAGGGTGGTAAATCCAGCTTGAAGAGACAGAACCAAAAACCAGTGTTCTGTATTTATTTTTAATTCCTATTATATTCCTAATAAGTATGCTTCCCATCATAATTTTGTCCTACATATGTAATATTTGCATAAGTAGGAAGGAGAACAAATCTCTGTATGTTCTTTGTTGTTAATGATATTAGGCTATATCAGTATTTGACACCTTAGCTAAGAATTCTAGAAAACCCTTAAATCTAGGTTTATATTTTCTAATGTTTGCCTACATATGTCTGTATAATTTAGGAAGCATTTTTTAGTCTTTAATTAATTGGAAATATAATTATTCAGCCTGGAGATGTAAATACTAAAAGTTAATTCAATGAATATTTTCAGCTATACAAGGAGCGCTCAATAAGATGATCATACCTATTTCCACTCAAAAACTGAATTTATCTGATAGCACAAAAGATGAAGGAGATATTACTGATGGTAAGAGTAGCAAATTTTTGAAAATAGAAAAGTTGCACAAATTCTTTCTGTGAATGTTATTAAATCTCCATAGTTCTTGTTCTAGTCATGATCCTGTCTGTACACAAATAAGTTACTTAAAATATATTCTTTTCCTATTTTGAATAATTCTGTGGCTGAAAGTAACAATGAATGTATTTAAGTCTGCACATACTGCAATTAATCATACTATAATTTGGAAATAAAATATAGTATTGCAAAATTTATTATATCAGTGGATTTAAAATTCTGAAATTATAAGAAAATCTCACTGAAATTGTATTGTCAAACAAGTAGCATTATGTTTAATTTAAATGGTAGTAAAGATTTAAATACTTATTTTAAATATAAGAAGACTGAGCAAAGGATTCCAAAAAGAAATGATGAAAGACTTGCTTATTTTTAGTCTATGACCAATTCTGGAGAAAAAGAGAGAAATATGAAGACAGGACAGGTTAAGATATCATACTAGACAGAAATTTGTACTCCTGAATAAGGTAGAATCAATATTATAACCTCCTGTTTCTATTAACAGTTTCTTTGCTAACTGGTTGGAGATTTCCCAGTTTTACTCCTCCCTCCACCCAAATGGCAGAAGGCTCCTTTAAAATGCAAATCTGATCACTGCACTTCTGAACCTAGCTACCTTGTATCTCCTGTCACTGTGTCCTTTCTTTTTTCTCTCCAACCCCAGCTTTCATGATCTCTCTTCTCTGCCACTTAGAAGAGTTCCCCTTGGAATGTGGCTTTATCACCCCTACACTTGCTCTTCATCACTTTTCAACAAGTTTCATTCTATGTTGTATGAATTAATCAGTAGATGTCTCCCATCACGCTGGCAGCTCCTAGAGGGCAAATACTACATCTATTCTCTTGACTATCATATTTCCAGATGTAGATTTTTTTTTCTAAGTCAAGTCGATCTGAAGAGTAACTTCCTCATAGCTGCAACATCCAATTTTGCAAAAGTGCCTTTTAGAGGTAAGAAGATACATCACATGAACTAAAAAAGAAGGAATTGATAGTTCTATGGCATAATGCTTCTAATGCATTGCTCCAGGTTATTTCCACATTGTTTCTCATTTCCATTTGACCATTATGAGGACACTGGTAGGCTGGAAGGATTTTAGATACTGTCTCATTTGTTTATTTGTATATTATTATCTAACACATGTGGAATATATGGTAGCTACAATGATAGATAAGGTAAGATTTTTACCTAAGAAACAGTGAATAATTTAAGGTGTTTATATACACAGGAATACAAGCTTGAATAGCAGTACTTAAAATAGTACTGTTTCCTTCATTAAATTCTATTATTTATCATGTAACAAGTCACTTAAACAAAAGTTGTTCAGTCACAAAATGGCAGATTATTCAAATATCTAGCAATAGTAGTTGCAGTGAAAAGACTTAACTCTGAGTATGTGATGAGTATGTAATTGAGACCTCAAACCTTCTTTCAATTTGGAAACTGTTGTTTTAAGCATCTACAATATATTCATTTTTGTATATAAAACATATGTGCAATTTTAATAGTTGTATATGATATAAAATTTGAACATTTAAGAGATGTTACACCACATTATGTTTAACCCTCACTTATGTCTTGGATGATAGATGCAAGAATTCCAACTGAGGCGATTTTATGAACCAGCTAAATGATTTGTATTCTGAACAGCATTAAAAATCCCCATGACAAAGTGTACTTGAACAAAAATACCCTGCTTGTGACACATCCTTTACAAGTAATGTGTTTTCATTTTTCACATGTTGCATCTCATTTGTTTTATTCAGGCACACACACTTAAATTGGCAAGATACCGCAAGATTCCAATACCTCTGAAATAATAAATCACTTCTTACAGAAGTTTTCACTCCCTACAAGGCTGCCGTTCATTAATCAAACATTATCAGTTTCTATCAGTGCCCAGTGTTAAACAGAAAAGGCACTTCATTTTGAGTTCTGACTTTCATTCACTGGTTAGTCCCTGGCCCCACAATACTTCCTGCATGCATTTTAGAAATGTGAAACCTCCTACAGTGTAATGGATTTTGCAGAAAAACTCCTAAATGGTATTATATTTTCTGAATTCCATATTGCTTTATCCTGAGCTAAATCAAACTACATTTCTAAAATGCCAAATAAATGCAGTCATAATAGCCATTTAAAATTAGGTCCATAATAATAAATTTATAATATAAGCTCTGTTTCCATGAATATATCAGATTTCTAGAACACAGATGCAGGAATATATTTTTAAATTTAGCTTAAGCTATAAAAGTCATTTCAGAAGACAATGAAGGGTAATTTTTCTACCTACTATAATTTTTAAGCCTACAAAAAGAAAATGGAACAAAGTTAGAATCTACTGTAAAATCTTTCTCATTTTTTTATCTTTAAAGAAATATGTTAGAGAAAAAGGATCATCTTATAAAACAAGAAATCACAGATGGTCTTAGGGATCATAAGTCACTACAGTCATCCTGTAAGCATTCTTAAAACCTAAAGAAAACACATGTATTTTTTATTGCCTTAAAAACATCTCAGTAAAATTGGATGCTGAGGAGAGATTTTTAGTAATCACTTTCATTTTAACTTCAAAAACTTAGTCTCATGTTATTCACCCTCTTTGACTAAAAACCCTGAACCAAGATTCACTTCAAATTTGACCTGAAAATGAATAAATTTAAAATTACCTTTCAACCGAACACAAAGGAAATGCTTTATAAATATTTAATCATTGTGAGTCAATATCATTAGTTGTTATTTATAAATCCATGTCTACTAAGGTTTGGTGCAAAAAGCTCATGGGTTGCTTCCCAATAAATATATAGTAAAAATTACGTGAATTTTTGCAAGAGAATTTTCAGATCAAAATATGAAAGATTGAAAATCAATAAAAAAGCAACATGAAAAACATGTTACCATGCTGTCACTCAGGTTCCAACTAGACCTACAGAATATAAATTTGAGAGCAGAAGGGAGAAGGACAATGCTATCATAATTGTTTGCATGGTGATGCTCTTGAGCGTAGTAGGCCTGTGGCTGTACCCTGATCCCATTAATCATGAAATTCTGATGCTTCTCTATGGCTTCTGGAATAAATCTTAACTCTACAAAGTTCTTAGTCTCAAAAACAAGACTCATAGCAATTTATCTCTCTCTTGCCCCCATGGTTTATCTAATGTCATTACTTTGCCACCCCCTCAGCAATGATTTCAGGCATATGCCATAACATATTTGCCATACTTTCCAAAATCTCCCTGTTGTTTTAACTAAAGCAGAGCAAGACACATTTTTGGCTGCTGTTTCAGCTCTCACAAGAGCTTTTCTGCAAGTTACTTTCAGGATTGCCTGCTACAAGACATCCAGCGTCCCAAATCCAAAGTGATAAGCATGATCACTCATGAAGATTTATAGATTTGTTTTGTTTTTGCTTAACAAGACTTCTAAAATTCGACTTGGAAAATAAAAGTTTAGTGACTTAATAATAGTCAAAGTAATAATCCTTTCATAGCCAAGCAATCAAATCAGTGTAATAAATATGCATCCAAATACTCCTAGAAATAGAAACCCTAAAAGTTGTACATATTTGAGGTATACTGTATTTGAATGAACTCATGTGACCTCTGTGTTGCGAGGGAATTAATGTAAATACTGATGAGCCTTGGGCTGCAACAGGCCTTGGGTTCTATTACAGCACCAGGAAAAAAGAAAGAAGGAAGAAGAGGAGGGAGAAAGAAAGAAAGAAAGAAGGGGGGAGGAAGGGAGGGAAATAAAGATTGATTTTAAAGAATTTCTTTTGAGTCATCTAGTTTTCACATTTGGAAGAAAAAGTGGGCTGAAAAGGGACACCAACATGGAAGCCTGATTTTTCTCTTTGAGTTTCCACGAGAATGATGGCTAAAAATACTATTATTTTTTCTGTAAGGCTTAGAAAAATGCAGAGACTTCAAAATTGAAAAATCTCTTGAGCTCTGACTTTGTGGTATTTTCACATTCATTTTGTATCTTAATGTATCATCTTCTAGCTATGGATCTCTTCACCAATGTTAACAACAGATTTTATGCAACAAAAGACCAAGCCCAACTTCCACATTCTTACAGAAAAACTGATTTGTGAGCTCAGTGAAAGAAGGGAGGGGCATATTTTCCAAATTGTAGTGTGCAGAAATTCCCTCAATCCCTTCCTTTTCAGTTGAATAGCCTTGAGTAGTATAGAGATTCAGTGTACACTAGAGGATGAACAGTGGAAGTCTCAAGCTCTTCAAAGTTAATAAGGGAGTCAAGAAATCTAGCTATTTGAGGGGAGAGCAAGCAGAATCTTGCAGAAGCAGAACCTTGCCAGACTAAATCATAAGTGCTCTTGGTCACGCGGAAGACAACGAATCACCCCGCGGCAGACAGGCAGGTCTGGCCACGCCCTACCGAGGTCCCCAGTTGGGTGGAACACGCTGAATCACCCCACTGCAGACAGACAGGACTGCCCACACCCTACAGAGGTCCCGAGTGGCACAGTACCTGCTGAATCAGCCCCCTCCAGACAGGCAGGTCTATGCATGTCCTACTGAGGTCCCAAGTGGCATGGAACACACCAAATCACCCCGCTGCAGACAGGCAGCCACCTGGTTCCACACTACAAAGACGCAGAGGACACCAGACCACCAGACCAAGGTACTGAGTCCCGCTGCTCCCGGCCCAGAGGTAGGGACTTCTGAGCCACCGTTCCACTGCTCCTGGTCCAGAGGAAGGGGCTTCCCGGCCACCATCCCTCCCGCTGCTCCCAGCCCACAGGAAAGGGCTTTTGGGTCACCATCCCTAACTCTGCTCCCGACCCCTGTCCCACCTCTCCCAGCTCAGAGGAGGTAATCCGTGCAGGTGCTAACAGCTCCCCGCCCCAGTTGAAATGAGAAAACACGTAAATAAGTCTCAAAACCAGACTTCCAGATCACCTACAGCAACCCCAAAGGGAAATGAGATGGAACACTCTGATACTCAACAAGCTGGACCCACTGAACTGGCAACAAAAGGGGATCTGGAAAAAATGAAATCAGAAATAATTTCTCAGATAACAGGAGAAATTGTGCCCCTAGCGCTAGACATGATTAATAAATCTAGAGAGGAGCTCAGGAACATGATGAAATCCCAACATAAGAAACAAATGGAATCCATAAAACACATGCAAATAGATTTCCCGGACAAGAAAAACTCCATTGAAAGTCTACACAGCAGAATGAGCCAAAGTGAGGACAGAAATTCAGATATAGAAGATAAGATTGCAATTAGTGACCAGGAAAAGAAAAATTGCTTCAAAATTATAAGGGAACATGAGAAATCAATCCAGCAGCTTCTAGATGATGCAAAGAAGAATAAAATAAGACTGATTGGGCTCAATGAAGAAACAGGAGAGAGTGGAGATGACATGAAAAATCTCTTCACAGAAATAAAGGCAGAAAACTTCCCAAGCAGGGGGAAAGAGCTTGACATACAGATAAGTGAGGCATATAGGACTCCAAATAGCCTCGATCAAAACAAATCTACACATAGGCATATAATTGTTAAGATTCCAGAAACACAACAGAAGAACAAAGTTCTCCAAGCAGTTAGAGAAAAGAAACAAATAACATACAAAGGAAAGCCCAACAGAATCACAGCAGACTTCTCAACACAAACCATCAAGGCAAGAAGAGTTTGGAGTGACATATTCCAACCCCTAAAAGAAAACAACCTCCAACCCAGATTGATGTACCCTGCAAAACTATCTTTCAAAATTGATGGAGAAATAAGATACTTTCATGACAAAGAGCACCATAGGAACTTCATGAATACCAAACCAGCACTCCAAAGAATTTTACACGATATCCTAGGAACAGACATTGCAGATCACACCCCCAGCAAGCAAAGCAGAATGAACCCATCTGTCATGACAAGAAATTAAATATAAACAGGGAGAACCCAACAAAAAGGAAAAGTCATAGCAATGACAAGTCAATATCTTTCAGTTATAACCATCAATGTTAATGGTCTCAATTCACCAATCAAAAGAAGTAGACTGGCAGACTGGGTCAAGAAGCAAAATCCAACAATATGCTGCATACAAGAAACACACTTAATTCAAAAGGAAACTCACAGACTGAAAGTTAAAGGGGGAAAAACAATACTCCATGCCACAGGAGCCCCCAAAAAAGCATGAGTAGCTATCCTCTTTGCAGACCAAGTAGATTTCAAACCAACACTGATTCAGAGAGACGAAGAAGGACACTACATCCTTCAAAGGGAAGAATCCAAGAGGAAGAGATGATGATCATAAATATCTATGCACCAAACATTAGTGCGCCCAACTATATAAAACAAATACTAACGGACATGAAAAGTCATATATGCACGAATACAATTGTCGTGGGGGACCTCAACACCCCACTGTCACAAACAGATTGATCAACTAGACTAAAAATAAGTAATGAAATACTAGAACTCAATAGAACTCTTGAATAAATGAACCTAACAGATGTTTAGAGAGTCTTCCACCCCACAAAATCAGAATACACATTCTTCTCAGCTGCACATGGGTCATTCTCCAAAATAGACCACATACTCACACATAGAACATGTTTAAGTAAGTACAAAGGAATTGAAGTTATCCCCTGTATATTATCAGATCATAGTGCGATGAAATTGGAGATCCATAGCAAAAGAAACTCAAAAAATTTCATAAACATGTGGAAATTGAACAACACACTTCTAAATAACCAGTGGGTCACAGAGGAAATTAAAGAAGAAATCAGACAGTTCCTTCAATTAAATGACAATGACAATGCAACATATCGGAATCTATGGGACACAATGAAAGCAGTCTTACGAGGGAAATTCATAGCAGTGAATATGCATATTAGGAAAACAGAACAAACCCAATTAGACAACCTGATGCTGTACCTCAAGCTTCTAGAAAAAGAAGAGCAGAACAACCCCAAAGCTCATACAAGGGAAGAAATTATAAAGATCAGAGGAGAAATCATTGCAATGGAGACTAAGAGAACGATACAAAAAATCAATGAAGCCAAGAGTTGGTTTTTCAAAAGAATCAACAAAATTGATAAACCTTTAGCCAACCTTGTCAGAAAAAGCAAAGAAAAGGCCCAAATCCATGCAATCAGGAATGAAAAGGGTGAAATTACAACAGACCCAGCAGAAATCCAGAGGATCCTCAATACCTACTTGCAGAACCTATATGCCAATAAGATGGACAACACAGAAGAAATGAACAGATTCCTAGATACATATGAATTACCAAAATTGAACGAAGAAGACCTAAAAATTCTAAACAACCCAATATCTACCAACGAAATTGAAAATGTAATTAAAAAGTTATCAACTAAGAAAAGCCCGGGCCCTGATGGCTTCACTGCTGAATTCTACAAGACATTTAGAGACGAAATGCTGCCACTATTGTTTAAACTCTTCAGTGAAATTGAAAGGGAAGCAATACTCCCGCATTCATTCCTGGAAGCAAGCATCACCTTGATCCCCAAAGCAGAGAAAGACCCAACTGAAAAAGAGAAGTATAGGCCAATCTCACTAATGAACATAGATGCAAAAATCTTTAATAAGATAATGGTAAGCAGAATGCAGAAGATCATCAAGAAGATCATCCACCCTGATCAAGTGGGATTCATCCCAGGGATGCAGGGATGGATCAATATAGGCAAATTAATCAGTGTAATGCACTATACCAATAGAGCCAAGGACAAAAACCATATGATTATCTCCTTAGATGCAGAAAAAGCATTTGACAAAATGCAACATGCATTTATGATAAAAACCCTACAAAAAATTGGAATAGATGGTCTCTACCTCAAACTGATAGAAGCCATCTATGAAAAACCAACAGCCAATATCATACTAAATGGTCAAAAACTGACATCCTTCACACTAAAATCAGGAACAAAACAAGGATGTCCACTATCACCACTCCTGTTCAATATAGTTCTGGAAACATTAGCCACAGCAATTAGAAAAGAGAAAGAAATAAAAGAAATAAAGATAGGAAAGGAAGAAGTTAAACTCTCATTATTTGCTGATGATATGATACTTTACATAGAAGACCCAAAAAACTCAGCCAAAAGACTTCTAGACTTAATTGACAGATTCAATAGAGTAGCTGGATATAAGGTCAACACTCAACAAATAGCCTTCTTATACACAAATAGCAGACTCACTGAGAGAGAAATTAGGGAAACAATTCCTTTTACAATAGCATCCAAAAAAATGAAATATCTAGGAATCATCAATCTAACAAAGGAACCAAAAGACCTCTACACTGAAAACTACAGCATCCTGAAAAAAGGAGATCAAGGAGGATATAAGAAAATGGAAAGACATCCCTCGTTCCTGGGTAGGAAGAACAAATATAGTGATAATGGCCATACTTCCAAAACTACTATATAGATTCAATGCAATGCCAATTGAAATTCCAACAATATACTTCACAGAACTAGGGAAAACAATCCAAAAATTCATTTGGAACCAGAAGAGATCTAGAATAGCAAAAGCAGTTCTAGGCAACAGAGACAAGGCTGGGGGCATCACAATATCCAACTTGTAGCTATACCACAAAGCTACTGTGATAAAAACAGCATGGTACTGGCAAAGAAACAGACCCGAAGATCAGTGGAATAGATTAGAAGATGCAAAAAAAACTCCAGACATACTCAGTCACCTCATCTTTGACAAAGGAGCTAACCACCCTCATTGGAGGAAAGATAGCCTATTTAATAAATGGTATTGAAAAAAGTGGATTTCAACCTGCCAGAGATTAAAACTAGATCTTTACCTATCGCCATGCACTAAATTAAGATTGAAGTGGACTAAAGATCTAAATATTAAGACAGAAACAATAAACTTGCTGGAAGATAAGTTAGGTAGAACTCTTGAAGACATTGGCATAGGAAAAGACTTTATGAACAAAACCTCAGTATCATGGGAACTAGCAGAAAGAATCAACAACTGGGATTTCATCTTATTAAAAAGCTTCTGCACTGCAAGAGAAACTGCCAACAGAGCTAAGAGACAACCTACAATGTGGGGAAAAAAATTTAGCAGCTGTAACTCAGACAAAGGGATACTCTCTAGAATATGTAAAGAACTGAAACAAATCAAAACCACCAAATTTGAAGACCCAATTCAAAAATGGACATCTGAAATGAACAGACATTTCTCAGAAAAAGAAGTAAAAGCAGCAAATAAACATATGAAAAAACGTTCAACATCACTGGTCATTTGAGAGATGCAGATGAAAACAACACTGAGATTCCACTTCATCCCAGAAAGAATAGCTTCTATGAAGAAATCAACCAGTAACAAATGCTGGCGGGGGTGTGAGGAGAAAGGAACCCTTCTCCATTGTTTGTGGGAGGGCATACTGTTGTGACCACTATGGAAATCAGTGTGGAGATCCCTCAAAGAACTAGGGCCAGAGGTCACATTTGAAGGGGAATAGCTGGGTATCTTCCCAAAAGAATTAAAAGAATCATACCACAGAGATATATGTGCACCCATGTTTATAGCAGCACAGTGTGTAATAGCTAAAGCTTGGAATCAGCCCAAGTGCCCATCAACTGGAAACTGGATAAAGAAAATGTGTTTTTTGTTTTTTTTTATAAAATGGAGTATTACTCAGCCATAAAGAACAAGAAACTCGAGTCATTTATAGCTAAATGGATGCATATTGAGCTCATACTCTTAAGTGAAATAAATAGGACACACGTGTAAATACCGAATAGTTTCTCTATTGTGAGATACTGAAAGTATAAATAAGGATTAAAAGGATTAATAACAAGTAATTGATACTTCTTCGAAATAGGAAAAGGTCCAAAGGGGTAGGGGTAGTGGGAGGGGATGGGGATGGGGAAAGAAGGGAAAGGAAAAATTATGAGAAAATTTTAAAAAATGGAAATGAAGTCTATGTAAATAGGGAAGGGTGGAGGGGGTGAAGGGAACACAGGTAATGGGGAAAAAATAAGAACCAAGATACATCATGGACAGGTACAAGCACCCAATGATAAATGTAAACGTATTTTATACGTAAAATGTACCAATAAAAGAATTTAAGGAAAAAAAATAGAAAAAAAAAGCATCATAATTTAGGGCCAGGGATTTAGCTCAGTGGTTCCATCACCTGCCTCATAAGCGAAAGGTCCTGAGTTCAATCCCTGGTACAAAAAAAAAAAATCATAATTTAAAAAATAATTATTAAGGTCCCAATATATGCCAAGGACTTTGCTGGCCTACCATATATCTATCAATGAACAAAGCAGAGAGAGTATCAAATAGAAAAAAAAAAAAGAACATCTTAAGCTAAGAGCTTTAATATAAAAGATGAGTAAAAGATTATGCCCCAAAATTAAGATAAGATAAAATAACTGTAGACAGGAGACATAGCACGTGATCAAATTATCAGGACCCTGGAAAACCTAATTTTATATTTTATGGAATCTCTTTCTGTCTCTCTCTCTTTTTTTTTTTTCTTTTTGCCCGTGGTGATGCTGGGAATTTAACCTCTGATCTAGAGCAGAACATGTGCTTTACCAGAGAGCTACATTCCCAGCCCTGAAGTCTATTGTTCATTCAGAAGACAATAGGAAGCTTTGGGAAATGATATGATAAAATCTGATTTCAGCAAATTCAATATTTCTGTTATGTGGATAATGGTGGCCAAAGAGACGAATTAAGGGGCTATAACAGTAGTTAGGTCACATTAGGAAAGGGAGGTAGTGACAACAAAAGGTGAATTCAAAGGAAATCTTTTAGGTAGACACAAAGGTGGAGTAAGGTGACTGTTCATTCATCTCTACAATATCTGTGTGCAGTTCCTACCAGTGTTCACTATATCATAAAATATTTCACTGTGGTTTCCTCAGTAGTCCTTTCTCTTTCATATACATTTTGAAATGTTTGTGAAAACTAAGAAAATATCAGAAAAATATGTAAGTTTTACCAGTTATCTGTGAGTGTTTTCATAAATGTTCCTGTCACCACAGACTGGCTTAACTTGTTTTCAGCACTACTGGGTTTTGTGAGGAAATGAGAGGAAAATAAGAGAGGGATGGATAATCATAAGAAGGAAATCAAAGACTATTGGTCCTCTTAATCATCTAGGACAGTGCATTTTAAACCTCATTTAGAAAATCATCCAAAGAGCTCAAAAGAACTATATTTAGTTTTTTAGTTATACTTAGTTGATAGCCTAACTAACCCTACATCCCACTCTTCATATTGTATTATATGATTGAATAGCTCTTTAGGGGGGGAGATATTGAACATCGTATGAGAAAATGGTGATTAATATTTTAGGGGCCTTACAACAGATATTTGTGGATATCAAACTCTGTCTAGTAAGCCACATTTTAAAAAACAGTTTATAAGGGCTGGGGAGTTAGCTCAGTGGCACTGTGCCTGCCTTGCAAGTGCAAGGTCCTGAGTTCGATCCCCAGTACAAAAAAAAAAAAATTATATATAATGGAGTTTGTAGAAGCACAAACATCAAACCAAATGTACAAAACTGAAAAAAACTTTCTTTTACAAATTACCTCACCTGATGCAGTATATTTTTTGAATTTCTACTCTATTAGCTGTCATTTGAGCCAAGGAAATATCCAAAAAGTGCTTTAAAATGCCTCTATTCTTACTATTTTGTCCTGGATAATAGCTACTTTTAATTTTTAAAGATGCATTAACATGAAGTGAGCTTATCACTACACTAAAAGAAGAAAAGACACAATGATTTTAATGTATTGTATTGATTTTAATACTAACCAAAGAGCCATCCAATATTTTGAGAAAGCTTTATATAAGTGAGTATTCTAAATCATTGTTAAACACTGACAGTAACACATTGTACAGATGCTTTTACTTTAGTAAAAATATCAACATTTTAGATAATTTTTTAAAACCTCTTATTAAAAAGACAATTGAGTCTAATATTGAAAGGAAAACATAGCCTACAGCTCATTTAGATAAAAAACTAAACATTTCATGAATAAAGAGATTCAACTCTTTAAGAATCACAATGACACACATTCAGTGAGATAAATTCCTTAGTGAACTCAGCTTGCAATAGTTAGGGGGAAAGACCTAAACATGAATTCTCCCCACCAATATCACACACAATATTTAAAATGATAAAACATAAGACATTTATTTACATGAAGACAATGTGTTTACTGAATTATCTATATTAAGTCATATAAAAAAAAGTATTTTATTTAGAAAAAAATAAGGTAAGGTAAGGGTTGTTACAAATACAGGAGATCTGTAAGTGTGATATTCTCAACTGCAGGAAGAAAATTCATCTCCATTTTCACTAAGCTGTCTATACAACCAACATAGAAGCACAAAATCTTATGAGTATTTTCTTTCTTAAGTGCTTTAATAGTCTCATATGTCAAATGCCAATGGTTTCTGTAGCAGAGAATTTTATGTGACTCCTTTTTTCTGTATCTATTCTCCTTCTCTATAATAGAAGGAGTTTAATGGGGAATTTGTCCACTCTGCTAACAGCTGTATTTCCTAGCTTCTTCTGTTGCAATTTATGTTATAGAGTCACGTTGCAGACAGTGAGATAAAAGCAGACACGACATGTATATTTTCTGCATCATAACAATGAGAAATGGAGCTGCCCCTCTCTTTCTCACTTCTCTAAGCATAAATGTAGAGATCAAGAATTGATCAAGGATGTAAGCCAGGTATTGAAGGTGGCTCACACTGTAACATGACACAGAACTAAATGCATAATGTATATTGTTTCAGCCTAGCCCCCTCAATGAATGTAAACATTATATGCCATAACATGAGCTAAGATTCAAAATATCACCAAGAATGAAAATCAGGATAGCAGAATTAGAGGAGAAAGGAGGAAAGAGGGAGAGAAGTGGAAGGGGATTAAAAAGAAATTACTGTCTTATGTACATGTACACACTCCCCAACATGACTGAAAACTGCATGTATTCCAAATCAGTGCATGTACTAATAAAATTTTTTAAAAGTTAAAAAAGAAGGAAAATCTATATCCTAAATAATACAAAATTCCTATTCTATCATTTATTCTTCAAAACTCAGTGAAAAGGGGTAGATAACTTGTGAGAGAAGTTTAATTAGGATATAGTAGCAAGGTTAATGAACAGAAGCATGTAGGGTTCTGAGACTGTCTAACCATTATATGGTAATAGAAAGGTCATAAATTCCCAAATCGACAATCAAGAATGTCAAATAAACATTTTCTAGAGAATAGGGATACTTGTCTTCTACAAACAGAACCTTTCTTTTTGACAGGATGAAACTTTCTTCTATATATTTTGTACAAAATACTGAAAGAGAATATAACTGCATTCCTCACATCACTACGCCAAAATGTCAAAAGATTCCTTTCTCAGCATGAAAATGCACAACAACATAAATATGAAAGGAGTCTACATTTTCAAAATTGTACACATACATTGCAGAGTCAAATAGAGACCACTGTAATGAAATGAGCACAGATTTTTAAAAAAATAATGTAAAGGAGTTTAATAGACTGAGATAAAATAAAATTCTCAAAGGTTATTCTTTCAGATAGAAGTTATTTCTTACCATTAGAATCACTCACAATTATAAACCATGTAGTTTCTCCAATTTTTGTGATAGTTGTCTTCTTACGCAGTTAATTTGGAGTGATTTCAATACATTAGTTATTGATTTGGCCCCATTTCTTCAGTTCAGCCTTTTTCTTATAGACATGGACCATAGAGATGCTATGTAGTAGTACTAGCCAATATTATCTAGTGGTGGAAACATATCTTTTACGTATAACTGCTGTAGGAAAGCTCAGTGATGAATCTTAAATAGTTATATGTTGACTCCAGACTTAATATCTAGCTAATTTTTTCAGTTTCTTTAATATATGCTTGTTGGAAGAAACAGGAACTTTCAAATTGAGTATTGTTGGTATTCACAGAAAAAATACTTGCTGTGTTTCTTTACATTTAATTCTCAGTACAAAGGAAATACTGAAAAGTAAGCCCAAAGTTTGGTATAGAACCTCTAAAGATGAAACCTAGGTACAACGTCAGAACATTTTCTTATTCTTGATGTACACAATGATCATTGAGCTTAAATGAAAATAACGTAGCAAATATTCATGCAATCACAAGGTTCTGAAAGGAATGATGTTGAATACAAAATTCAGGAGCTAGTACAAATTTCTATCTTTAGTATTTTCTTTTGTGGTACTGGGAATTGAATCTAAGGCCTTCACACTAACCTACATTCCCAGATGTTTTTATTTTTATTTTAGACAGTGTCTAACTAAGTCAATAAATTATAGAACCTGAGCTCAAACTTGCAAACTTCTACCTCAACCCCCCAGACTGCTGGTATTAGAGATTTGTGCCACCACACCTAGACTTCTTCCTAAGTTTTCATCTAAAAAGGTAATGCAGAGCTTCCCTTAGAATTGGTACCAATTGTCTAATAATATAATATGTAGCATTTTGGTAACAAATATCTAATTGACAAAGAAGCACTAGTGATGATATAACTATAGATATGCAAAGTAAGAAGATAGCTCCAAAATAAATGCTTTCCAATGTGTGATAATTTAAAGATATGGGAAAGATTTTATCTCCATGTAGATTTATTATTTAGATGTTCACATGTACCAAGCGTGAACTGCAAAAGAGAAAATCTGAAAGACTTGAAGATGAACTTGTATTGAGTTTCAGTTTTTCACATTCCATTGTCCAGAGTACAATCATTTGAGAAAATAAGTACAAAGTTTATAAGATAGTGATTAAATTATACTAGTTGCTCTCTCCATTTTCCCAATAAACAATAAGTAGAAGAAAAAAGATTAGAAAACTCAACATACATAGGGTATTTAAGTAAAGTACACAAACCTAGTATACATTAAATGGTTCAATGGCTATATATATCTCTGAGACTTTCAAAAAAATTACTAAGCATCTATCTGATCAAGTATATACCAAACCAAAACAAAAACTGAAAAACAAACTTCCCAAATTTGAGGGAAATTTCAAAAAATGAATAGAAAAAGAGTTAACTCTGATGTGCATTATCAATTTAATAATTGTGTTATCATAAAAAGAAAGACAAAGCATCTATACAGATTCTGAGCTTCCATGGGATGATGTGAAAACAATTTACTTCCCAGAGATGGCCCCCTGTGACAGTGGGGTACGGAGAGAATGGGAAGATAAAAGACTGCCTTGCTAGTCATAATGAAGGTGACACAGCCCAAATGGTTATATAACTAAAATTTAGTTATTTGGCCAATCATTAATGTTTGTATTTACCTGGACAAATAAAACTTCAATTATTAAAAAATATATGTCATGTGGAACCAGAAGAGACCCAGAATAGCAAAAGCAATACTGGGTAACATGAGTAAAACAGGAGGCATCACAATCCCTGACATGTAGCTATGTTACATAGTTACAGTGTTTAAAACAGCAGGATAGTGGCACAGAAAAAGAGACATGAGGATCAGAGGAACAGAACAGAGAATTCAGAAACAAACCCAAGCACATTTAATTATTTTCTCTTTAACAAAGTGGCCAACACCATACACTGGAGGAAAGAGACTCTTTAATAAAGGGTGCTGAGCAAACTGGCTATCCACATGCAGATTGAATCTAGATCTGTATCTCTTACCATATAATAAACTAAAATCAAAATAGACCAAAGAAGTAAAACATTAAAATAGAAAATACTTAATTTGCTGGAAGATAAAGTAGATAAAACTCTTGAAGACACAGAAGTAGGCAAGGACATTCTGAACCCAATTCCACTTACACAGGAAATAGTACCAAGATTCAACCAATGGGATCATATCAAATTAGAAAGCTTTTGCATGGCAAAAGAATCAAGCAACAGAATGAAAATACAACATTCAGAATGGGAAAATAATTGTCAGCTATTCTTCAGGCAAAGCACTAGTCTCTAGACTTGTAAGGAACTAAAAAAAAAAACCAAAAAAAAAAAATTAGACACTCCCCCAGTAAAACTCCCAATCAGACAATGGGCAAATAAAATGAATAGACACTTCACAAAATAAGAATAAATGGCCAATAAATACATGCAGAAATGTTCAACATCTCTGGCCATTAAAGAAATGCAAATTAAAACAACACTGAGATTTCCTTTTACCCCCAAAAGAATGCCTGTCACCAAGAAATCAAATAATAACAAATGCTGGAAATGCTGAGAAGCAAAAGGAACCTTTCTACATTGTTGGTAGGAATGTAAGCTGCTGCAACCACTGTGGAAATAAGTATGGAGATTCCTGAAAAAACTAAAAGTAGAATTCTATTTGACCCAGCTGTTCCCCTTCTAGGTATCTTCCTGAAAGATTTAAAGACAACATATTTCAGTGATGCATGCAGACCAATATTTATAGCAGCACCATTCATAATTGCTGAATCTTGAAAGCAGGCTGTATGTCTATCAACAGTTGAAAAGATAATGGAAATGTGCTACTTACATGCAATAGAGCACTACTCTGCCACAAAAGGGATAAATTTTAGTCATTTTTAGGAAAATTGATGTACCTTCATACAATAATGTTAAATGTGATAAGTCAGACACACAAGGTTAAATATTGCATAATTTCTCTTATATGAGAAACCCAAACTATAAATAAAGAGATAATATAAATACAAACTATAATAAAAGATAATAGAAAAGAAAGAGATCTTTCTCAAGTGGGAATGGGAGCAAAAGATGGATAGAAGGGGAAGGGAAGGGTGATAAAAAATGTAATTAATATGTATTATGTACCTGTATCAACTCCTTATAAAGAATGTAAACATTATATTCAGCAAACATGTACTAATAAAAATGCAAATAAAAATGTCTGAAGGTAATAATTTTGAAGAGATTTTGTCAAACATTAAAAATATATCATAAATAAACATATTTGGAAGTAAGCTACTCACCTGTTCCAATGAAAGCAGCTTTGTAACCATCTTCTTTCAAAGTACTAAGAGTCATTTCATGCACTGAAAGGCTGTTACCACAATTTATCTAAAAAACAACATTAAACAGGTTGAACAATAATATTTTGGCATTTAGTTAATTAAAACTATAACACTGAACATAAATAAAACTAAAACACTGAAAATAAATTTAGTCAAAAAATCTATCTATGAAAGTCCATACACAGTATGTGGATATTCTTATCTTTTAGCGTACAGGCTTACATAAAGAAAGTGTGTATAAATAGAATACTAACATGTTGTATATTAGGAGTAAATACAGAAAAAGTCAAAAGAAAATTAAACTCAAGTCCGTAAAGTTTTGTAGCTTACTAAATATGCTCAAAGCACTATGTGAAGCACTTGAAACAATAAAGTGACAAGTAAGACAGTCCCTGCCTCTATCTAGTTAAGAAGGGGCAGAATACCTACACACCGTAACTGTAACACAAAACAATGTGATTGACATATGTACATAGGAGTTCAGAATACAAAGAGATTCATTCTAGTCAAGATCATAAAGATGAGAATAGAGACAGGAAGTGGATTTGACAGGACCTTTAACAAGAATAGATAGGACTTGCATGCGGTTATTGTCCAGGGAAGATGAACAAAGTCGAGAAGCAGAGGTTAGTCACCCCATTAAAAGTCAAAATACTTAGACACTTTTTTTTTCAGACTACAGTCAATTTTTAGATCTAGCACCTTTTGTACTAAAAGAAGCCAGGTTCCTAGGAGAAAGGACTCTAAAATATCATGGCAAGTAAATATTGTAAATTTTATTCCCCACTGAGAGTGATGGTCATGTACCCAGGCAGCTGCGCACAGGGGAGAGCAAAACAACCATGCATTTCAAGGAATATTGGAGCTAGGTTCCTCACTGACATTGAATCTTGGAGACACAAGAGTGGAGGCCTATGCAAGAGGTAAATAGTGGAGCCTGACTAAGTTCTGGTTCAGTTCACAGTTGGTCCTTTGAGACTGTTGACCCTGTCAGTGAAGTTTGTATAGTATCTCTCAATTTTATGGTAAAACTTCCTATATGGGTCCCTGTTAATTATTTTTTCCCTGTGAATTACTTTTAACTCAAGATAAAAGTTAGTAGAAATTCTCTGACATTTGTATCAGACAATGTTACTAATGATTAGAATAGTTTTGATTTGTTATCCAATTCAGAATTTAGATGGACAAGAATACTTTGTTTTATAGTTTTATAGTATATTTATTTTACAAAGAAAAGAGTACTCTGCATATGGATCTTGCATATTTCTATACATGTTTAAAATATGTGTATTTACCATTTTCCAAAATATTTGGTGGAAGTCTATTTACATTAATTTAATTTGTAAACATCACGCATTTTTCTGCTCCAAACTCTAATATAAAATATCTAATATGTAGAAATCTCTTTCTTGGGCTGGGGATTTAGCTCAGTGGTTCCAGCATCTGCCATGCAAGCACAAGGACCTGAGTTCGATCCCCAGTACCAAAAAAAAAAAAAAGAAATCTCTTTCTTGATAGCTTTTCTTCATCATCGTGTTTTTCACTATGATTTGAAACAATTCCTATTATCATAGTATAGCATTGGAAAATATATAAAATCAGTTTATAACTTGACTAGAAGGAGAGAACTGTTCATTAATAGCTAATAAAATAATTTTACCTAAGAAAGCTAATTATTATTTTAAAAATTCTTCTATTTTATTTTCTATTTTAGTGGTTCTGGAAATAGTCTCTTTAACCAGATTTTCTATCAGAAAAATGTAAAGAACGTGTGTATTGTTACATTTAAAAAAATAATGGATATCACACACTTCATTTGAAGTAAGAATTCTGCTCCAAATAAATGTAAATCTTTATCCTGTGTAATAAATGTTGTTACAGATGTGAATACATATTATGGAAATAAAAATACTTTTTTATCAAACCCTGAAGTGTTTATTATGTGGAACTTTTGGCTTTGGCTTTGGGCATATGACATTTAGAACTTTTGTCATATGATATTTAGAACTACTGTTGTACCAAAGTAACAAATAACTGACCTTGAAGTGGGGTGATTTTTTTATCTGAATTTATACAGAAAATATCTTTTTGTATGTTACTAAAGTAACTAGAGGAGGGCAGAGTATATACTGTAATCCATAGCTAAGAAAATTGCTGTGGAAAATATTATATATATAAAAGTACAGCGCGGAAGGAAGAAAAATACAAACAAAATGTCCACTGTGTGTTTTTTTTGTAGTGTTAGATCTATTTGACAAATAATGTTGAGATTTTTATAAAACATCAGCTACCAGGAATATTTTTTGTTTCAGTAATTGTCTTATAATATTAGGATAGTTAAATTTTGCACATCTCAAATTTCCCAATCAGAATGTAAGCCAGGCTTATACTTTTGTCAAGGTTATACTTTCTTCCATTTCTTTCTGAGAGAGAGATTTATTCTGTGGGAAACATTCAGGTCTTCAGACTTTTAGGAAAGAGAAATTTGAATAGATTTCCAGTAACAGAGAGGAGTCCAGAGCCTGCCACTCCACTGAATGTTGTTATTGCTCTGTTCTCATTTCTATTAGGAACTGCTGCCAAGTGATGAATGTCATCCGTGTCTTCCTCAAGTTTTCTACACAATTAAATGAAGTCTCCTTACTCTCATTTTAGGAGATTAACACAGAATGTCATGATAATTCCCATACATCTATACACAAAAGGAAAACTCTCTGTTTTTTCCTTCCCCAGTTTCCTACTAAGGTGAAATTAACTGTAGAAATACAAAATGTCTACATCTTTCCTGCATACTTATAGTTATTCACTCTAATGTGGCAGAAGGATTGGGATGTCTTTGTTTCCACTTGATAAGTTGTAAAACACCATTACAGTTCTAAACTAAACTTCTGTTACAGACACACATGTGTGCGTGCACACACACACACACATCATTTCAGAAAGGATGAAGGTCTGTTTTGAAATGTATTGCTAAGGCAGTAGATGACTGCTCTACTTTGAAAATTTCATTCTTATTCAGTTTACTAACATTTTATTTGGAATATTTTGACCTGGTTTTTCTTTTATATACATATATATATATATATTTGTATTAAGATTATTAAAATAAGTGACAGAATTATTCATTTTTCTTTGTAATAAAGTAAAAATCTGTTCATTAAAAAATTAAGTTTATAATTCTAAAACATTATCATGTGATACTTTTAAAGGAATCTAATTCTACTAAATGTAATAGTAATATTCACTATTAGCTTCTACATGTTTAATTAATGTTACAGTTTATACAATGCCATTTGATGTGTTCAGATTTCTGAATATTAGTTATTAATTTCACCTTTATTATAAACTTCCATCACTTAGTCTTTCTGGTATATAACAATAGAATTAGTTTATTTTAGGAAGACAAAAAATGGTCTTCTGTGATTTAGTCTCTTCTCCCACACTTCTCTGTCCATCCCTCCGTTTGTACTTTCTGCTCCAGAAACACTACATTGCCAGCCTCTCAGAGACAAGATGCTGCCTGGGTCTTTGGTGCCAGCCTGGAGTTGTGAGGATTCAAGAAGTCAATACATGCAGTAGATGAAGTTCTGTGCTTAGTAAATGCTCTACAAATGCTAACTGCTGTCAGTGGCTCACTGGTCAAAGCTTTTGTCTGTATGACTCCAATTAGACAATATGTTTTAGAAACATTACCTTCAGAACTCAAAGAATGTACCAGGCATTGTGCATTTTTCTTTGTGGTGGGGAATGCAAGATGCAGATATTTACTTGAGAGAGGATATTTCAGCTCACACCTGACAACTGGCTCTCTAAACTTCACATCCCATCTAGTCACTAATTGTAGGGTTCATGTGTCTTAAAATCCCCACCATACTCATTTCTTCTTGCTCATGCTGACCAGTCTGTCTGACATGGTTAATATAATGGATCACACTGAAGTTCTGTGGGAAGTCCAGATTGCTTCAGATTATATATATCATTTCTGAAGTTGACATAAGCCTCAGGCAAACTATAAATGAGTATGCTTATCTCTCCTCCCTGAGCGTGTACTGCTTTTTATTTATTAATTGCAATAGCAAAAGTATGCATTTACCAAATCTGTGGCCGCATGTAGTATCACCTTGGCCTTATAAGTCTGCCTTAGCAATAGTACCATATCTGTCCCAGAAAATGCAACTTCAGGTTACTCTTTAAGTAAACCTGCAGTAGTTTCCATTCACCCTCTAGGAACTATCTGATGCTAGCAAGGGCCAAACCGGTGCATTAAATGGAGTTTTGACAGGGACCACTACCTACTTTCCCCATCTCACCTGTACTCTGGGTAATGTATGTTGTTTCATTTACCCTCTCAAAACATCAAGATGTTTTCATGTAGCCTTCCCAAATATGAGAGCTATTATAACTCTTACTACATACAGCAGAGATTTAAAATGGGGACTACTTCGACTGGCAGCCCTATCAATTTCAGTTATCGTCTTGGAGATGAGGAGAATGTTCACTGACAGGGTCAACAGTCTCAAAGGACCAACTGTGAACTGAACCAGAACTTAGTCAGGCTCCACTATTTACCTCTTGCATAGGCCTCCACTCTTGTGTCTCCAAGATTCAATGTCAGTGAGGAACCTAGCTCCAATATTCCTTGAAATGCATGGTTGTTTTGCTCTCCCCTGTGCGCAGCTGCCTGGGTACATGACCATCACTCTCAGTGGGGAATAAAATTTACAATATTTACTTGCCATGATATTTTAGAGTCCTTTCTCCTAGGAACCTGGCTTCTTTTAGTACAAAAGGTGCTAGATCTAAAAATTGACTGTAGTCTGAAAAAAAAAAGTGTCTAAGTATTTTGACTTTTAATGGGGTGACTAACCTCTGCTTCTCGACTTTGTTCATCTTCCCTGGACAATAACCGCATGCAAGTCCTATCTATTCTTGTTAAAGGTCCTGTCAAATCCACTTCCTGTCTCTATTCTCATCTTTATGATCTTGACTAGAATGAATCTCTTTGTATTCTGAACTCCTATGTACATATGTCAATCACATTGTTTTGTGTTACAGTTACGGTGTGTAGGTATTCTGCCCCTTCTTAACTAGATAGAGGCAGGGACTGTCTTACTTGTCACTTTATTGTTTCAAGTGCTTCACATAGTGCTTTGAGCATATTTAGTAAGCTACAAAACTTTACGGACTTGAGTTTAATTTTCTTTTGACTTTTTCTGTATTTACTCCTAATATACAACATGTTAGTATTCTATTTATACACACTTTCTTTATGTAAGCCTGTACGCTAAAAGATAAGAATATCCACATACTGTGTATGGACTTTCATAGATAGATTTTTTGACTAAATTTATTTTCAGTGTTTTAGTTTTATTTATGTTCAGTGTTATAGTTTTAATTAACTAAATGCCAAAATATTATTGTTCAACCTGTTTAATGTTGTTTTTTAGATAAATTGTGGTAACAGCCTTTCAGTGCATGAAATGACTCTTAGTACTTTGAAAGAAGATGGTTACAAAGCTGCTTTCATTGGAACAGGTGAGTAGCTTACTTCCAAATATGTTTATTTATGATATATTTTTAATGTTTGACAAAATCTCTTCAAAATTATTACCTTCAGACATTTTTATTTGCATTTTTATTAGTACATGTTTGCTGAATATAATGTTTACATTCTTTATAAGGAGTTGATACAGGTACATAATACATATTAATTACATTTTTTATCACCCTTCCCTTCCCCTTCTATCCATCTTTTGCTCCCATTCCCACTTGAGAAAGATCTCTTTCTTTTCTATTATCTTTTATTATAGTTTGTATTTATATTATCTCTTTATTTATAGTTTGGGTTTCTCATATAAGAGAAATTATGCAATATTTAACCTTGTGTGTCTGACTTATCACATTTAACATTATTGTATGAAGGTACATCAATTTTCCTAAAAATGACTAAAATTTATCCCTTTTGTGGCAGAGTAGTGCTCTATTGCATGTAAGTAGCACATTTCCATTATCTTTTCAACTGTTGATAGACATACAGCCTGCTTTCAAGATTCAGCAATTATGAATGGTGCTGCTATAAATATTGGTCTGCATGCATCACTGAAATATGTTGTCTTTAAATCTTTCAGGAAGATACCTAGAAGGGGAACAGCTGGGTCAAATAGAATTCTACTTTTAGTTTTTTCAGGAATCTCCATACTTATTTCCACAGTGGTTGCAGCAGCTTACATTCCTACCAACAATGTAGAAAGGTTCCTTTTGCTTCTCAGCATTTCCAGCATTTGTTATTATTTGATTTCTTGGTGACAGGCATTCTTTTGGGGGTAAAAGGAAATCTCAGTGTTGTTTTAATTTGCATTTCTTTAATGGCCAGAGATGTTGAACATTTCTGCATGTATTTATTGGCCATTTATTCTTATTTTGTGAAGTGTCTATTCATTTTATTTGCCCATTGTCTGATTGGGAGTTTTACTGGGGGAGTGTCTAATTTTTTTTTTTTGGTTTTTTTTTTTAGTTCCTTACAAGTCTAGAGACTAGTGCTTTGCCTGAAGAATAGCTGACAATTATTTTCCCATTCTGAATGTTGTATTTTCATTCTGTTGCTTGATTCTTTTGCCATGCAAAAGCTTTCTAATTTGATATGATCCCATTGGTTGAATCTTGGTACTATTTCCTGTGTAAGTGGAATTGGGTTCAGAATGTCCTTGCCTACTTCTGTGTCTTCAAGAGTTTTATCTACTTTATCTTCCAGCAAATTAAGTATTTTCTATTTTAATGTTTTACTTCTTTGGTCTATTTTGATTTTAGTTTATTATATGGTAAGAGATACAGATCTAGATTCAATCTGCATGTGGATAGCCAGTTTGCTCAGCACCCTTTATTAAAGAGTCTCTTTCCTCCAGTGTATGGTGTTGGCCACTTTGTTAAAGAGAAAATAATTAAATGTGCTTGGGTTTGTTTCTGAATTCTCTGTTCTGTTCCTCTGATCCTCATGTCTCTTTTTCTGTGCCACTATCCTGCTGTTTTAAACACTGTAACTATGTAACATAGCTACATGTCAGGGATTGTGATGCCTCCTGTTTTACTCATGTTACCCAGTATTGCTTTTGCTATTCTGGGTCTCTTCTGGTTCCACATGACATATATTTTTTAATAATTGAAGTTTTATTTGTCCAGGTAAATACAAACATTAATGATTGGCCAAATAACTAAATTTTAGTTATATAACCATTTGGGCTGTGTCACCTTCATTATGACTAGCAAGGCAGTCTTTTATCTTCCCATTCTCTCCGTACCCCACTGTCACAGGGGGCCA
Organism: Heterocephalus glaber; assembly: GCF_053883595.1. Lineage (NCBI taxonomy): Eukaryota > Metazoa > Chordata > Mammalia > Rodentia > Bathyergidae > Heterocephalus > Heterocephalus glaber. Next base: position 90,316 of record NW_028258239.1, read on the forward strand.
TCTCTGGGAAGTAAATTGTTTTCACATCATCCCATGGAAGCTCAGAATCTGTATAGATGCTTTGTCTTTCTTTTTATGATAACACAATTATTAAATTGATAATGCACATCAGAGTTAACTCTTTTTCTATTCATTTTTTGAAATTTCCCTCAAATTTGGGAAGTTTGTTTTTCAGTTTTTGTTTTGGTTTGGTATATACTTGATCAGATAGATGCTTAGTAATTTTTTTGAAAGTCTCAGAGATATATATAGCCATTGAACCATTTAATGTATACTAGGTTTGTGTACTTTACTTAAATACCCTATGTATGTTGAGTTTTCTAATCTTTTTTCTTCTACTTATTGTTTATTGGGAAAATGGAGAGAGCAACTAGTATAATTTAATCACTATCTTATAAACTTTGTACTTATTTTCTCAAATGATTGTACTCTGGACAATGGAATGTGAAAAACTGAAACTCAATACAAGTTCATCTTCAAGTCTTTCAGATTTTCTCTTTTGCAGTTCACGCTTGGTACATGTGAACATCTAAATAATAAATCTACATGGAGATAAAATCTTTCCCATATCTTTAAATTATCACACATTGGAAAGCATTTATTTTGGAGCTATCTTCTTACTTTGCATATCTATAGTTATATCATCACTAGTGCTTCTTTGTCAATTAGATATTTGTTACCAAAATGCTACATATTATATTATTAGACAATTGGTACCAATTCTAAGGGAAGCTCTGCATTACCTTTTTAGATGAAAACTTAGGAAGAAGTCTAGGTGTGGTGGCACAAATCTCTAATACCAGCAGTCTGGGGGGTTGAGGTAGAAGTTTGCAAGTTTGAGCTCAGGTTCTATAATTTATTGACTTAGTTAGACACTGTCTAAAATAAAAATAAAAACATCTGGGAATGTAGGTTAGTGTGAAGGCCTTAGATTCAATTCCCAGTACCACAAAAGAAAATACTAAAGATAGAAATTTGTACTAGCTCCTGAATTTTGTATTCAACATCATTCCTTTCAGAACCTTGTGATTGCATGAATATTTGCTACGTTATTTTCATTTAAGCTCAATGATCATTGTGTACATCAAGAATAAGAAAATGTTCTGACGTTGTACCTAGGTTTCATCTTTAGAGGTTCTATACCAAACTTTGGGCTTACTTTTCAGTATTTCCTTTGTACTGAGAATTAAATGTAAAGAAACACAGCAAGTATTTTTTCTGTGAATACCAACAATACTCAATTTGAAAGTTCCTGTTTCTTCCAACAAGCATATATTAAAGAAACTGAAAAAATTAGCTAGATATTAAGTCTGGAGTCAACATATAACTATTTAAGATTCATCACTGAGCTTTCCTACAGCAGTTATACGTAAAAGATATGTTTCCACCACTAGATAATATTGGCTAGTACTACTACATAGCATCTCTATGGTCCATGTCTATAAGAAAAAGGCTGAACTGAAGAAATGGGGCCAAATCAATAACTAATGTATTGAAATCACTCCAAATTAACTGCGTAAGAAGACAACTATCACAAAAATTGGAGAAACTACATGGTTTATAATTGTGAGTGATTCTAATGGTAAGAAATAACTTCTATCTGAAAGAATAACCTTTGAGAATTTTATTTTATCTCAGTCTATTAAACTCCTTTACATTATTTTTTTAAAAATCTGTGCTCATTTCATTACAGTGGTCTCTATTTGACTCTGCAATGTATGTGTACAATTTTGAAAATGTAGACTCCTTTCATATTTATGTTGTTGTGCATTTTCATGCTGAGAAAGGAATCTTTTGACATTTTGGCGTAGTGATGTGAGGAATGCAGTTATATTCTCTTTCAGTATTTTGTACAAAATATATAGAAGAAAGTTTCATCCTGTCAAAAAGAAAGGTTCTGTTTGTAGAAGACAAGTATCCCTATTCTCTAGAAAATGTTTATTTGACATTCTTGATTGTCGATTTGGGAATTTATGACCTTTCTATTACCATATAATGGTTAGACAGTCTCAGAACCCTACATGCTTCTGTTCATTAACCTTGCTACTATATCCTAATTAAACTTCTCTCACAAGTTATCTACCCCTTTTCACTGAGTTTTGAAGAATAAATGATAGAATAGGAATTTTGTATTATTTAGGATATAGATTTTCCTTCTTTTTTAACTTTTAAAAAATTTTATTAGTACATGCACTGATTTGGAATACATGCAGTTTTCAGTCATGTTGGGGAGTGTGTACATGTACATAAGACAGTAATTTCTTTTTAATCCCCTTCCACTTCTCTCCCTCTTTCCTCCTTTCTCCTCTAATTCTGCTATCCTGATTTTCATTCTTGGTGATATTTTGAATCTTAGCTCATGTTATGGCATATAATGTTTACATTCATTGAGGGGGCTAGGCTGAAACAATATACATTATGCATTTAGTTCTGTGTCATGTTACAGTGTGAGCCACCTTCAATACCTGGCTTACATCCTTGATCAATTCTTGATCTCTACATTTATGCTTAGAGAAGTGAGAAAGAGAGGGGCAGCTCCATTTCTCATTGTTATGATGCAGAAAATATACATGTCGTGTCTGCTTTTATCTCACTGTCTGCAACGTGACTCTATAACATAAATTGCAACAGAAGAAGCTAGGAAATACAGCTGTTAGCAGAGTGGACAAATTCCCCATTAAACTCCTTCTATTATAGAGAAGGAGAATAGATACAGAAAAAAGGAGTCACATAAAATTCTCTGCTACAGAAACCATTGGCATTTGACATATGAGACTATTAAAGCACTTAAGAAAGAAAATACTCATAAGATTTTGTGCTTCTATGTTGGTTGTATAGACAGCTTAGTGAAAATGGAGATGAATTTTCTTCCTGCAGTTGAGAATATCACACTTACAGATCTCCTGTATTTGTAACAACCCTTACCTTACCTTATTTTTTTCTAAATAAAATACTTTTTTTTATATGACTTAATATAGATAATTCAGTAAACACATTGTCTTCATGTAAATAAATGTCTTATGTTTTATCATTTTAAATATTGTGTGTGATATTGGTGGGGAGAATTCATGTTTAGGTCTTTCCCCCTAACTATTGCAAGCTGAGTTCACTAAGGAATTTATCTCACTGAATGTGTGTCATTGTGATTCTTAAAGAGTTGAATCTCTTTATTCATGAAATGTTTAGTTTTTTATCTAAATGAGCTGTAGGCTATGTTTTCCTTTCAATATTAGACTCAATTGTCTTTTTAATAAGAGGTTTTAAAAAATTATCTAAAATGTTGATATTTTTACTAAAGTAAAAGCATCTGTACAATGTGTTACTGTCAGTGTTTAACAATGATTTAGAATACTCACTTATATAAAGCTTTCTCAAAATATTGGATGGCTCTTTGGTTAGTATTAAAATCAATACAATACATTAAAATCATTGTGTCTTTTCTTCTTTTAGTGTAGTGATAAGCTCACTTCATGTTAATGCATCTTTAAAAATTAAAAGTAGCTATTATCCAGGACAAAATAGTAAGAATAGAGGCATTTTAAAGCACTTTTTGGATATTTCCTTGGCTCAAATGACAGCTAATAGAGTAGAAATTCAAAAAATATACTGCATCAGGTGAGGTAATTTGTAAAAGAAAGTTTTTTTCAGTTTTGTACATTTGGTTTGATGTTTGTGCTTCTACAAACTCCATTATATATAATTTTTTTTTTTTTGTACTGGGGATCGAACTCAGGACCTTGCACTTGCAAGGCAGGCACAGTGCCACTGAGCTAACTCCCCAGCCCTTATAAACTGTTTTTTAAAATGTGGCTTACTAGACAGAGTTTGATATCCACAAATATCTGTTGTAAGGCCCCTAAAATATTAATCACCATTTTCTCATACGATGTTCAATATCTCCCCCCCTAAAGAGCTATTCAATCATATAATACAATATGAAGAGTGGGATGTAGGGTTAGTTAGGCTATCAACTAAGTATAACTAAAAAACTAAATATAGTTCTTTTGAGCTCTTTGGATGATTTTCTAAATGAGGTTTAAAATGCACTGTCCTAGATGATTAAGAGGACCAATAGTCTTTGATTTCCTTCTTATGATTATCCATCCCTCTCTTATTTTCCTCTCATTTCCTCACAAAACCCAGTAGTGCTGAAAACAAGTTAAGCCAGTCTGTGGTGACAGGAACATTTATGAAAACACTCACAGATAACTGGTAAAACTTACATATTTTTCTGATATTTTCTTAGTTTTCACAAACATTTCAAAATGTATATGAAAGAGAAAGGACTACTGAGGAAACCACAGTGAAATATTTTATGATATAGTGAACACTGGTAGGAACTGCACACAGATATTGTAGAGATGAATGAACAGTCACCTTACTCCACCTTTGTGTCTACCTAAAAGATTTCCTTTGAATTCACCTTTTGTTGTCACTACCTCCCTTTCCTAATGTGACCTAACTACTGTTATAGCCCCTTAATTCGTCTCTTTGGCCACCATTATCCACATAACAGAAATATTGAATTTGCTGAAATCAGATTTTATCATATCATTTCCCAAAGCTTCCTATTGTCTTCTGAATGAACAATAGACTTCAGGGCTGGGAATGTAGCTCTCTGGTAAAGCACATGTTCTGCTCTAGATCAGAGGTTAAATTCCCAGCATCACCACGGGCAAAAAGAAAAAAAAAAAAGAGAGAGAGACAGAAAGAGATTCCATAAAATATAAAATTAGGTTTTCCAGGGTCCTGATAATTTGATCACGTGCTATGTCTCCTGTCTACAGTTATTTTATCTTATCTTAATTTTGGGGCATAATCTTTTACTCATCTTTTATATTAAAGCTCTTAGCTTAAGATGTTCTTTTTTTTTTTTCTATTTGATACTCTCTCTGCTTTGTTCATTGATAGATATATGGTAGGCCAGCAAAGTCCTTGGCATATATTGGGACCTTAATAATTATTTTTTAAATTATGATTTTTTTTTTTTGTACCAGGGATTGAACTCAGGACCTTTCGCTTATGAGGCAGGTGATGGAACCACTGAGCTAAATCCCTGGCCCTAAATTATGATGCTTTTTTTTTCTATTTTTTTTCCTTAAATTCTTTTATTGGTACATTTTACGTATAAAATACGTTTACATTTATCATTGGGTGCTTGTACCTGTCCATGATGTATCTTGGTTCTTATTTTTTCCCCATTACCTGTGTTCCCTTCACCCCCTCCACCCTTCCCTATTTACATAGACTTCATTTCCATTTTTTAAAATTTTCTCATAATTTTTCCTTTCCCTTCTTTCCCCATCCCCATCCCCTCCCACTACCCCTACCCCTTTGGACCTTTTCCTATTTCGAAGAAGTATCAATTACTTGTTATTAATCCTTTTAATCCTTATTTATACTTTCAGTATCTCACAATAGAGAAACTATTCGGTATTTACACGTGTGTCCTATTTATTTCACTTAAGAGTATGAGCTCAATATGCATCCATTTAGCTATAAATGACTCGAGTTTCTTGTTCTTTATGGCTGAGTAATACTCCATTTTATAAAAAAAAACAAAAAACACATTTTCTTTATCCAGTTTCCAGTTGATGGGCACTTGGGCTGATTCCAAGCTTTAGCTATTACACACTGTGCTGCTATAAACATGGGTGCACATATATCTCTGTGGTATGATTCTTTTAATTCTTTTGGGAAGATACCCAGCTATTCCCCTTCAAATGTGACCTCTGGCCCTAGTTCTTTGAGGGATCTCCACACTGATTTCCATAGTGGTCACAACAGTATGCCCTCCCACAAACAATGGAGAAGGGTTCCTTTCTCCTCACACCCCCGCCAGCATTTGTTACTGGTTGATTTCTTCATAGAAGCTATTCTTTCTGGGATGAAGTGGAATCTCAGTGTTGTTTTCATCTGCATCTCTCAAATGACCAGTGATGTTGAACGTTTTTTCATATGTTTATTTGCTGCTTTTACTTCTTTTTCTGAGAAATGTCTGTTCATTTCAGATGTCCATTTTTGAATTGGGTCTTCAAATTTGGTGGTTTTGATTTGTTTCAGTTCTTTACATATTCTAGAGAGTATCCCTTTGTCTGAGTTACAGCTGCTAAATTTTTTTCCCCACATTGTAGGTTGTCTCTTAGCTCTGTTGGCAGTTTCTCTTGCAGTGCAGAAGCTTTTTAATAAGATGAAATCCCAGTTGTTGATTCTTTCTGCTAGTTCCCATGATACTGAGGTTTTGTTCATAAAGTCTTTTCCTATGCCAATGTCTTCAAGAGTTCTACCTAACTTATCTTCCAGCAAGTTTATTGTTTCTGTCTTAATATTTAGATCTTTAGTCCACTTCAATCTTAATTTAGTGCATGGCGATAGGTAAAGATCTAGTTTTAATCTCTGGCAGGTTGAAATCCACTTTTTTCAATACCATTTATTAAATAGGCTATCTTTCCTCCAATGAGGGTGGTTAGCTCCTTTGTCAAAGATGAGGTGACTGAGTATGTCTGGAGTTTTTTTTGCATCTTCTAATCTATTCCACTGATCTTCGGGTCTGTTTCTTTGCCAGTACCATGCTGTTTTTATCACAGTAGCTTTGTGGTATAGCTACAAGTTGGATATTGTGATGCCCCCAGCCTTGTCTCTGTTGCCTAGAACTGCTTTTGCTATTCTAGATCTCTTCTGGTTCCAAATGAATTTTTGGATTGTTTTCCCTAGTTCTGTGAAGTATATTGTTGGAATTTCAATTGGCATTGCATTGAATCTATATAGTAGTTTTGGAAGTATGGCCATTATCACTATATTTGTTCTTCCTACCCAGGAACGAGGGATGTCTTTCCATTTTCTTATATCCTCCTTGATCTCCTTTTTTCAGGATGCTGTAGTTTTCAGTGTAGAGGTCTTTTGGTTCCTTTGTTAGATTGATGATTCCTAGATATTTCATTTTTTTGGATGCTATTGTAAAAGGAATTGTTTCCCTAATTTCTCTCTCAGTGAGTCTGCTATTTGTGTATAAGAAGGCTATTTGTTGAGTGTTGACCTTATATCCAGCTACTCTATTGAATCTGTCAATTAAGTCTAGAAGTCTTTTGGCTGAGTTTTTTGGGTCTTCTATGTAAAGTATCATATCATCAGCAAATAATGAGAGTTTAACTTCTTCCTTTCCTATCTTTATTTCTTTTATTTCTTTCTCTTTTCTAATTGCTGTGGCTAATGTTTCCAGAACTATATTGAACAGGAGTGGTGATAGTGGACATCCTTGTTTTGTTCCTGATTTTAGTGTGAAGGATGTCAGTTTTTGACCATTTAGTATGATATTGGCTGTTGGTTTTTCATAGATGGCTTCTATCAGTTTGAGGTAGAGACCATCTATTCCAATTTTTTGTAGGGTTTTTATCATAAATGCATGTTGCATTTTGTCAAATGCTTTTTCTGCATCTAAGGAGATAATCATATGGTTTTTGTCCTTGGCTCTATTGGTATAGTGCATTACACTGATTAATTTGCCTATATTGATCCATCCCTGCATCCCTGGGATGAATCCCACTTGATCAGGGTGGATGATCTTCTTGATGATCTTCTGCATTCTGCTTACCATTATCTTATTAAAGATTTTTGCATCTATGTTCATTAGTGAGATTGGCCTATACTTCTCTTTTTCAGTTGGGTCTTTCTCTGCTTTGGGGATCAAGGTGATGCTTGCTTCCAGGAATGAATGCGGGAGTATTGCTTCCCTTTCAATTTCACTGAAGAGTTTAAACAATAGTGGCAGCATTTCGTCTCTAAATGTCTTGTAGAATTCAGCAGTGAAGCCATCAGGGCCCGGGCTTTTCTTAGTTGATAACTTTTTAATTACATTTTCAATTTCGTTGGTAGATATTGGGTTGTTTAGAATTTTTAGGTCTTCTTCGTTCAATTTTGGTAATTCATATGTATCTAGGAATCTGTTCATTTCTTCTGTGTTGTCCATCTTATTGGCATATAGGTTCTGCAAGTAGGTATTGAGGATCCTCTGGATTTCTGCTGGGTCTGTTGTAATTTCACCCTTTTCATTCCTGATTGCATGGATTTGGGCCTTTTCTTTGCTTTTTCTGACAAGGTTGGCTAAAGGTTTATCAATTTTGTTGATTCTTTTGAAAAACCAACTCTTGGCTTCATTGATTTTTTGTATCGTTCTCTTAGTCTCCATTGCAATGATTTCTCCTCTGATCTTTATAATTTCTTCCCTTGTATGAGCTTTGGGGTTGTTCTGCTCTTCTTTTTCTAGAAGCTTGAGGTACAGCATCAGGTTGTCTAATTGGGTTTGTTCTGTTTTCCTAATATGCATATTCACTGCTATGAATTTCCCTCGTAAGACTGCTTTCATTGTGTCCCATAGATTCCGATATGTTGCATTGTCATTGTCATTTAATTGAAGGAACTGTCTGATTTCTTCTTTAATTTCCTCTGTGACCCACTGGTTATTTAGAAGTGTGTTGTTCAATTTCCACATGTTTATGAAATTTTTTGAGTTTCTTTTGCTATGGATCTCCAATTTCATCGCACTATGATCTGATAATATACAGGGGATAACTTCAATTCCTTTGTACTTACTTAAACATGTTCTATGTGTGAGTATGTGGTCTATTTTGGAGAATGACCCATGTGCAGCTGAGAAGAATGTGTATTCTGATTTTGTGGGGTGGAAGACTCTCTAAACATCTGTTAGGTTCATTTATTCAAGAGTTCTATTGAGTTCTAGTATTTCATTACTTATTTTTAGTCTAGTTGATCAATCTGTTTGTGACAGTGGGGTGTTGAGGTCCCCCACGACAATTGTATTCGTGCATATATGACTTTTCATGTCCGTTAGTATTTGTTTTATATAGTTGGGCGCACTAATGTTTGGTGCATAGATATTTATGATCATCATCTCTTCCTCTTGGATTCTTCCCTGTGAAGGATGTAGTGTCCTTCTTCGTCTCTCTGAATCAGTGTTGGTTTGAAATCTACTTGGTCTGCAAAGAGGATAGCTACTCATGCTTTTTTGGGGGCTCCTGTGGCATGGAGTATTGTTTTTCCCCCTTTAACTTTCAGTCTGTGAGTTTCCTTTTGAATTAAGTGTGTTTCTTGTATGCAGCATATTGTTGGATTTTGCTTCTTGACCCAGTCTGCCAGTCTACTTCTTTTGATTGGTGAATTGAGACCATTAACATTGATGGTTATAACTGAAAGATATTGACTTGTCATTGCTATGACTTTTCCTTTTTGTTGGGTTCTCCCTGTTTATATTTAATTTCTTGTCATGACAGATGGGTTCATTCTGCTTTGCTTGCTGGGGGTGTGATCTGCAATGTCTGTTCCTAGGATATCGTGTAAAATTCTTTGGAGTGCTGGTTTGGTATTCATGAAGTTCCTATGGTGCTCTTTGTCATGAAAGTATCTTATTTCTCCATCAATTTTGAAAGATAGTTTTGCAGGGTACATCAATCTGGGTTGGAGGTTGTTTTCTTTTAGGGGTTGGAATATGTCACTCCAAACTCTTCTTGCCTTGATGGTTTGTGTTGAGAAGTCTGCTGTGATTCTGTTGGGCTTTCCTTTGTATGTTATTTGTTTCTTTTCTCTAACTGCTTGGAGAACTTTGTTCTTCTGTTGTGTTTCTGGAATCTTAACAATTATATGCCTATGTGTAGATTTGTTTTGATCGAGGCTATTTGGAGTCCTATATGCCTCACTTATCTGTATGTCAAGCTCTTTCCCCCTGCTTGGGAAGTTTTCTGCCTTTATTTCTGTGAAGAGATTTTTCATGTCATCTCCACTCTCTCCTGTTTCTTCATTGAGCCCAATCAGTCTTATTTTATTCTTCTTTGCATCATCTAGAAGCTGCTGGATTGATTTCTCATGTTCCCTTATAATTTTGAAGCAATTTTTCTTTTCCTGGTCACTAATTGCAATCTTATCTTCTATATCTGAATTTCTGTCCTCACTTTGGCTCATTCTGCTGTGTAGACTTTCAATGGAGTTTTTCTTGTCCGGGAAATCTATTTGCATGTGTTTTATGGATTCCATTTGTTTCTTATGTTGGGATTTCATCATGTTCCTGAGCTCCTCTCTAGATTTATTAATCATGTCTAGCGCTAGGGGCACAATTTCTCCTGTTATCTGAGAAATTATTTCTGATTTCATTTTTTCCAGATCCCCTTTTGTTGCCAGTTCAGTGGGTCCAGCTTGTTGAGTATCAGAGTGTTCCATCTCATTTCCCTTTGGGGTTGCTGTAGGTGATCTGGAAGTCTGGTTTTGAGACTTATTTACGTGTTTTCTCATTTCAACTGGGGCGGGGAGCTGTTAGCACCTGCACGGATTACCTCCTCTGAGCTGGGAGAGGTGGGACAGGGGTCGGGAGCAGAGTTAGGGATGGTGACCCAAAAGCCCTTTCCTGTGGGCTGGGAGCAGCGGGAGGGATGGTGGCTGGGAAGCCCCTTCCTCTGGACCAGGAGCAGTGGAACGGTGGCTCAGAAGTCCCTACCTCTGGGCCGGGAGCAGCGGGACTCAGTACCTTGGTCTGGTGGTCTGGTGTCCTCTGCGTCTTTGTAGTGTGGAACCAGGTGGCTGCCTGTCTGCAGCGGGGTGATTTGGTGTGTTCCATGCCACTTGGGACCTCAGTAGGACATGCATAGACCTGCCTGTCTGGAGGGGGCTGATTCAGCAGGTACTGTGCCACTCGGGACCTCTGTAGGGTGTGGGCAGTCCTGTCTGTCTGCAGTGGGGTGATTCAGCGTGTTCCACCCAACTGGGGACCTCGGTAGGGCGTGGCCAGACCTGCCTGTCTGCCGCGGGGTGATTCGTTGTCTTCCGCGTGACCAAGAGCACTTATGATTTAGTCTGGCAAGGTTCTGCTTCTGCAAGATTCTGCTTGCTCTCCCCTCAAATAGCTAGATTTCTTGACTCCCTTATTAACTTTGAAGAGCTTGAGACTTCCACTGTTCATCCTCTAGTGTACACTGAATCTCTATACTACTCAAGGCTATTCAACTGAAAAGGAAGGGATTGAGGGAATTTCTGCACACTACAATTTGGAAAATATGCCCCTCCCTTCTTTCACTGAGCTCACAAATCAGTTTTTCTGTAAGAATGTGGAAGTTGGGCTTGGTCTTTTGTTGCATAAAATCTGTTGTTAACATTGGTGAAGAGATCCATAGCTAGAAGATGATACATTAAGATACAAAATGAATGTGAAAATACCACAAAGTCAGAGCTCAAGAGATTTTTCAATTTTGAAGTCTCTGCATTTTTCTAAGCCTTACAGAAAAAATAATAGTATTTTTAGCCATCATTCTCGTGGAAACTCAAAGAGAAAAATCAGGCTTCCATGTTGGTGTCCCTTTTCAGCCCACTTTTTCTTCCAAATGTGAAAACTAGATGACTCAAAAGAAATTCTTTAAAATCAATCTTTATTTCCCTCCCTTCCTCCCCCCTTCTTTCTTTCTTTCTTTCTCCCTCCTCTTCTTCCTTCTTTCTTTTTTCCTGGTGCTGTAATAGAACCCAAGGCCTGTTGCAGCCCAAGGCTCATCAGTATTTACATTAATTCCCTCGCAACACAGAGGTCACATGAGTTCATTCAAATACAGTATACCTCAAATATGTACAACTTTTAGGGTTTCTATTTCTAGGAGTATTTGGATGCATATTTATTACACTGATTTGATTGCTTGGCTATGAAAGGATTATTACTTTGACTATTATTAAGTCACTAAACTTTTATTTTCCAAGTCGAATTTTAGAAGTCTTGTTAAGCAAAAACAAAACAAATCTATAAATCTTCATGAGTGATCATGCTTATCACTTTGGATTTGGGACGCTGGATGTCTTGTAGCAGGCAATCCTGAAAGTAACTTGCAGAAAAGCTCTTGTGAGAGCTGAAACAGCAGCCAAAAATGTGTCTTGCTCTGCTTTAGTTAAAACAACAGGGAGATTTTGGAAAGTATGGCAAATATGTTATGGCATATGCCTGAAATCATTGCTGAGGGGGTGGCAAAGTAATGACATTAGATAAACCATGGGGGCAAGAGAGAGATAAATTGCTATGAGTCTTGTTTTTGAGACTAAGAACTTTGTAGAGTTAAGATTTATTCCAGAAGCCATAGAGAAGCATCAGAATTTCATGATTAATGGGATCAGGGTACAGCCACAGGCCTACTACGCTCAAGAGCATCACCATGCAAACAATTATGATAGCATTGTCCTTCTCCCTTCTGCTCTCAAATTTATATTCTGTAGGTCTAGTTGGAACCTGAGTGACAGCATGGTAACATGTTTTTCATGTTGCTTTTTTATTGATTTTCAATCTTTCATATTTTGATCTGAAAATTCTCTTGCAAAAATTCACGTAATTTTTACTATATATTTATTGGGAAGCAACCCATGAGCTTTTTGCACCAAACCTTAGTAGACATGGATTTATAAATAACAACTAATGATATTGACTCACAATGATTAAATATTTATAAAGCATTTCCTTTGTGTTCGGTTGAAAGGTAATTTTAAATTTATTCATTTTGAGGTCAAATTTGAAGTGAATCTTGGTTCAGGGTTTTTAGTCAAAGAGGGTGAATAACATGAGACTAAGTTTTTGAAGTTAAAATGAAAGTGATTACTAAAAATCTCTCCTCAGCATCCAATTTTACTGAGATGTTTTTAAGGCAATAAAAAATACATGTGTTTTCTTTAGGTTTTAAGAATGCTTACAGGATGACTGTAGTGACTTATGATCCCTAAGACCATCTGTGATTTCTTGTTTTATAAGATGATCCTTTTTCTCTAACATATTTCTTTAAAGATAAAAAAATGAGAAAGATTTTACAGTAGATTCTAACTTTGTTCCATTTTCTTTTTGTAGGCTTAAAAATTATAGTAGGTAGAAAAATTACCCTTCATTGTCTTCTGAAATGACTTTTATAGCTTAAGCTAAATTTAAAAATATATTCCTGCATCTGTGTTCTAGAAATCTGATATATTCATGGAAACAGAGCTTATATTATAAATTTATTATTATGGACCTAATTTTAAATGGCTATTATGACTGCATTTATTTGGCATTTTAGAAATGTAGTTTGATTTAGCTCAGGATAAAGCAATATGGAATTCAGAAAATATAATACCATTTAGGAGTTTTTCTGCAAAATCCATTACACTGTAGGAGGTTTCACATTTCTAAAATGCATGCAGGAAGTATTGTGGGGCCAGGGACTAACCAGTGAATGAAAGTCAGAACTCAAAATGAAGTGCCTTTTCTGTTTAACACTGGGCACTGATAGAAACTGATAATGTTTGATTAATGAACGGCAGCCTTGTAGGGAGTGAAAACTTCTGTAAGAAGTGATTTATTATTTCAGAGGTATTGGAATCTTGCGGTATCTTGCCAATTTAAGTGTGTGTGCCTGAATAAAACAAATGAGATGCAACATGTGAAAAATGAAAACACATTACTTGTAAAGGATGTGTCACAAGCAGGGTATTTTTGTTCAAGTACACTTTGTCATGGGGATTTTTAATGCTGTTCAGAATACAAATCATTTAGCTGGTTCATAAAATCGCCTCAGTTGGAATTCTTGCATCTATCATCCAAGACATAAGTGAGGGTTAAACATAATGTGGTGTAACATCTCTTAAATGTTCAAATTTTATATCATATACAACTATTAAAATTGCACATATGTTTTATATACAAAAATGAATATATTGTAGATGCTTAAAACAACAGTTTCCAAATTGAAAGAAGGTTTGAGGTCTCAATTACATACTCATCACATACTCAGAGTTAAGTCTTTTCACTGCAACTACTATTGCTAGATATTTGAATAATCTGCCATTTTGTGACTGAACAACTTTTGTTTAAGTGACTTGTTACATGATAAATAATAGAATTTAATGAAGGAAACAGTACTATTTTAAGTACTGCTATTCAAGCTTGTATTCCTGTGTATATAAACACCTTAAATTATTCACTGTTTCTTAGGTAAAAATCTTACCTTATCTATCATTGTAGCTACCATATATTCCACATGTGTTAGATAATAATATACAAATAAACAAATGAGACAGTATCTAAAATCCTTCCAGCCTACCAGTGTCCTCATAATGGTCAAATGGAAATGAGAAACAATGTGGAAATAACCTGGAGCAATGCATTAGAAGCATTATGCCATAGAACTATCAATTCCTTCTTTTTTAGTTCATGTGATGTATCTTCTTACCTCTAAAAGGCACTTTTGCAAAATTGGATGTTGCAGCTATGAGGAAGTTACTCTTCAGATCGACTTGACTTAGAAAAAAAAAATCTACATCTGGAAATATGATAGTCAAGAGAATAGATGTAGTATTTGCCCTCTAGGAGCTGCCAGCGTGATGGGAGACATCTACTGATTAATTCATACAACATAGAATGAAACTTGTTGAAAAGTGATGAAGAGCAAGTGTAGGGGTGATAAAGCCACATTCCAAGGGGAACTCTTCTAAGTGGCAGAGAAGAGAGATCATGAAAGCTGGGGTTGGAGAGAAAAAAGAAAGGACACAGTGACAGGAGATACAAGGTAGCTAGGTTCAGAAGTGCAGTGATCAGATTTGCATTTTAAAGGAGCCTTCTGCCATTTGGGTGGAGGGAGGAGTAAAACTGGGAAATCTCCAACCAGTTAGCAAAGAAACTGTTAATAGAAACAGGAGGTTATAATATTGATTCTACCTTATTCAGGAGTACAAATTTCTGTCTAGTATGATATCTTAACCTGTCCTGTCTTCATATTTCTCTCTTTTTCTCCAGAATTGGTCATAGACTAAAAATAAGCAAGTCTTTCATCATTTCTTTTTGGAATCCTTTGCTCAGTCTTCTTATATTTAAAATAAGTATTTAAATCTTTACTACCATTTAAATTAAACATAATGCTACTTGTTTGACAATACAATTTCAGTGAGATTTTCTTATAATTTCAGAATTTTAAATCCACTGATATAATAAATTTTGCAATACTATATTTTATTTCCAAATTATAGTATGATTAATTGCAGTATGTGCAGACTTAAATACATTCATTGTTACTTTCAGCCACAGAATTATTCAAAATAGGAAAAGAATATATTTTAAGTAACTTATTTGTGTACAGACAGGATCATGACTAGAACAAGAACTATGGAGATTTAATAACATTCACAGAAAGAATTTGTGCAACTTTTCTATTTTCAAAAATTTGCTACTCTTACCATCAGTAATATCTCCTTCATCTTTTGTGCTATCAGATAAATTCAGTTTTTGAGTGGAAATAGGTATGATCATCTTATTGAGCGCTCCTTGTATAGCTGAAAATATTCATTGAATTAACTTTTAGTATTTACATCTCCAGGCTGAATAATTATATTTCCAATTAATTAAAGACTAAAAAATGCTTCCTAAATTATACAGACATATGTAGGCAAACATTAGAAAATATAAACCTAGATTTAAGGGTTTTCTAGAATTCTTAGCTAAGGTGTCAAATACTGATATAGCCTAATATCATTAACAACAAAGAACATACAGAGATTTGTTCTCCTTCCTACTTATGCAAATATTACATATGTAGGACAAAATTATGATGGGAAGCATACTTATTAGGAATATAATAGGAATTAAAAATAAATACAGAACACTGGTTTTTGGTTCTGTCTCTTCAAGCTGGATTTACCACCCTAAGCAAGAAACGCCATTCCTTGACCCTAAACATAGGATTATTGATAAAATGATGAAAAGAAATTTAAATTTTCATCTCCCAAAAAATTGAGTGTAGCTTCAGGTCCATTGATGTCATTATCAGATTCTGTGTCTGAGCTTGGGACTTTCGTTAGAAAACAAGAATAGAAAAAAATCATTTTAAGGGTATTTTTTTTTTTTAAAAAAGGAGTATTTTCCCTCAGTTCTGCACTTTAAACCTAATATAAGGGGCTTTATATTAACTATAAGGGTGGAAGATTGGATTTGCTGATTTCCACAATTTGGAACTAATTTCCAATATTGAGTGATATTCATGGTGGATAAAATTTGAGTTTGTATTTTCAGTAGGGCTTCTGGTGTAGGAAATAGGGTAACAATAGAAAAAGCCATAATTTGTGTTATTTTATAAAACAGCATGAAAGCAGTGAATGCAAGCAAAAGGATACTGATTTGCTTATAGGGGAGGAGGTTTGGAAGGTGATAACAAGCAGTTGATATTAAGTACAGTAACTACATTAAATGGCTATTTAAATAGTCTTTCCCTGTCCCTAACCACATACACGTGCATATCAAAGCTATCACTTCACAGCAGTAATTTGAACTAAATTATATGAAAGTCTGAGGGAAAAAGAAACAGTGATTATGACTAGTACCCTATGGAGAGCTACTAGGGAGGGAGGGAGGAAAGGAGGGAGGGAGTGGGGGGGTGGAGAGAGGGAGAGAGGGAGGGAGAGAGAATGCATAAGCAGTCATTTTGCAAAAGAGTATAAATCTCAGAGGACTTGAGAAAGTTTTGAAAGATGGAGAGTAAGAGATGAGATGAGGTAATAATTAACATAAAATTAGATATCAAGGAAGATATACTTTAAATAGACAATGTCAGAAAGCAGAAATCTTTGAAATATCTCATCAGGAAAAATAATTAGAAAATGATCAACTTTCCAAGGGTGCTTTGAATTGAAAACATGTATGTTACTTATTGTGTATAACAAACCACCCCACAATCAGGGCAACCACCGTTCATCTGCTTATGATTCTGTGGAATTGCAATTTGGTCTGAGCTGAGCGGGGTTGGTACATGGTGTCTACTGTTCTTATAGGCATTTGAATCCATTGACTAGTTAGGGGCTGATTAACCAGACTTGCTCCTTCGCATATCACAGGCACCAGTTAGAAAAACTGGCCCTCTTTCTCTTTCCATGTCTTTCTCTTGACATGAGGTCTCATCCCAGGCTTGTTCACAAGGTGTGTTTTGCCAAGAGAATTTATAAACTTCCAGGCCTTTTGAAGCCAACCCTTAGAAGTCACAGTGTTAATTCTTGATTCATTATGTACTAATTTCAAGGGAAATAGAATAGACTTCTTAAAGGGAGGATGACAAAATCATCTGAAAAGAGGCATATTGGCAGGCTTGGAGCAATTCTTAGAGCTCTCTTTGTAAATAAGCTACTTTGTTTGGAAGTGTATGAAGTTTGAGTCTATGAGAAATGCAGATTTTCTCAGGTGATTGCTCTTATAGAAGTCTTCCTACATAAAAAGTTGTTCTATACAGCATCTCACCTGAGTTAAAAGATGAAAATATGAATGAGATACATCATATTCTTATACATAGTTCCAAAGACTTTTGCTTTCCAGTGATTTTGATTGAAAATCCTATGTCTGAGTTCACAGCCAGTTCTGTTAGTAAGCAAGTTACTTCATGACTTTTTTGCCATTTTCTTAATTTTAAGTCTGAATAAGAATAGTTTTCCTCTTAAGATCACTGAAAACATTAAATGATTAGGCACAGAGAAAATACTTGTAATAGTGGCTCACATAAATGCTATGCGTGTTAGGAATTCTTATACTGTTTTTCAGTAGTGAATTATGCAACATTATGGTAGAAATACATGTCATCCCTAGTTCTAATTCTATTTCTACCTGCATTCTTTATTATTTATAAAAGTATTTTCTTTCAGTAATTATTTTCTACATCTCATTCTCAAAATACTTATTTTAACATCAATCACAACAGAAAACAAGTTTGTTCCCTGAGTAAAAGGGATGATCAAACTATATAGTGAATGTTTAAATAAAAAATTATCAAATTATTATAGTTAAAGATACATTGCCATTAATCCCCAACCCCAAGTACTCCCTCTCACTCAAATGTACTTATCTTATTGTATTTGCCACTTTCTGAGGCAGTTTTGGAAGTCATCCTATGTGAGTGTCTTTACATCATGTGATGAAAAATATGATGAATGCTGCTGCTGAATGCCACCCAATGAAAAGGCAGCCTTGTAAAAATATTACTGTGTTCCTTGTCCACCTCCTATACTGGATCTGGCATTGTGTGACTTCTGGCTCTTACCCGAAGTCAAAATTACCATGAAAGATAAACCTTTTGAATCAAGTTCTGGACATCAAGGCCATGACAACATGAGTGATATACTTTCAACACTGCTTCAGAAAGTGGCAAGAATGATGGTGTAAATCTGTTAAAATGCAAGGGAGAATATTTTGAGGAGGATTGATTGCAGTATGTCTTTTACTGTAATAATTTTAAAAATATATAAATATAGACTGTAGTTTTTGATCATACCTGGTGTTTTGCTTTCTATCAAACACGTGGAGAGGTATCTATTAAGATAATCCACACATACCAAATTGCCTCTAAGCCCTGATGGCTAATTCCTTTTCCCATTATATTGACACAGCTTACAGGACAGGATCTTTTTTTTTTTCTTTTGGTACCCAAGTTCAAGCTTGGGATCTTGTGCTTGTGAGGCAGGCGGTGGAACCACTGAGCTAAATCTCAGGCCCTAGGATCTATTTTTTACATTAATTTTGCATCAGTTGCCTTTAATGCCTGAGACATTCACTGTAAGCCCCAGGCTGATTTCCTTAGTATTACTATGTAAAGTTAAGTGTTCTGTATAATAGCTGCTCCTTGGTAAATCAAGATGGATTCTCACCACTTGGATTCCTTACCACTGTCAAACAAAACTATTTGTATAGTTTCGGTCTGCTGGACCTGACATTCAGTGGCCTAGTGATGACTGCAGTGTTCTTTTAAACAGTAACTTTCTGTTTCTATATGAGGCTATTGTCAAGGTGAAAGATAATGAAAATCTGATTTGGTAGTAACAGCAGGAATGAAGATGGGAAGATGGTTGAGAGAGAAAGAGCACAGTTGAATTATCAGTGTTTGGAAAAGTATCAAATGTATGAATTGGGGAAAAAGAAAGGAGATTCTGAAGTCAAATCCCTGTTGTAGTAACTCCTTTTCAGAAATGATTTTGGTTGTAATATGTACAATTGACAGTTTATGATTATAATATTTTAATGGTAAATCTTTTAATAATTTAATTTTATGTTTCTTCATTATCAGAAGTTATACAATGTAATATGGTCTTATATAATATGGTCTGACAACTAGTTAAGTATTTTGTGAAAAATCTTTCCTCAACTAGTTCTGACCAATTTTATAAGGATGTAGCCTTGTAGAATATTCTGTTCAATGTTGTTTTATTATGTATCATCATGTATAAATTTTCCCCTAAATAATTTATTTTGAAAAAAATTTAGAGTTATCTGCTTTTACTAGAGATGTTTATGATATTGAAAGTATACATTATATTAGAATAAGAACTATATATAATACCATTTTTTAAATTTTGTTTTGTTTGTTTTCTTTATGTTTCCCTTATAGTGCCTTAGTTCCAGAGAACTTGTCTTTTTTCTGCTCAGATAAACTTGGGGTCTCTGTGCCTTCCTTCACATAATTTTGGGCCAAAAAATATAAGGTTAACTAAAACAAAATATAAAAATGGTACTGAAATTTTAAAATAATGTATCTAAATTGAATTTGCTTTATTTATGAAGACACCAAAACATTTAAATTTATGTTTTTAGAAGTTCTCAAAACTCTTTAAAATCAATAATATAATAGAAATTCAGTAATTCTTTAGAAAAATCAAAAATAAAGATGACTCATGTATCAATAAAAGCTATAGAAAATGAAAACAAGTATTATGAATTCTTAGGAAGCTCAGACATAATACATTTGGGTACATGGCATGTTTTTTTTTTCTTGAATATGGGGACAGGAGTGAGCAATGCTGGTGGAGAAAATAAAATCAAATATTCCAGTAGCTGATTTTGTTCAGAAAAACAGAGTACTTGAAACTTCTTAAGGAGTATGACATAAGCCTTATTTGCTGAAAGCAGTTGTCTCTGTGGCAGTAGAAAAGGACATCTTTGGGTTAGTAATCTTTGATGGCTACCTCCTCTTTCTACTCCTCAGTATAATCGCTTCTGTAGGAACATCTTATAAATAACCAATCTAAACAAAGTCAGCTCATTATATGATGTCTATCAAGATGTCATTGTGGCTTTAAAGGAAAAAGGAAAAACATAAGAAATTTTATGAAAAAAGACAGCTAAATTTACAGATATATGTGTTTGTGTATGTGTGTGGGGAGAGACAGAGAGAGAGAGAGAGAGAGAGAGAGAGAGAGAGAGAGAGCATTTTGCTATTTATTTAAAGCAAGAATATTTTGCATAGGATTGTTTTCATGACAGTTTTGAAAACCAGTAAGCATGAGTACCTGAACAAACTCAGAGAGAAGATATGGAAAACAAATTGACAGAATACATGAAAGATGTGGACTGAAACAACATAATCACTGGAAAAAAGAAAATAGAAAAGTATGATAATGAATAAAAATTGCAAAACACTGTAAAGGTAATTTGATTATGAGAAGGAGAAGGAAAAAAGGAAAATATAGAGAGATAAAGGTAAATGATAGCAAAAAAATAACCAATAGGAACTGCAAAAGTGAATCCAAACTACACATAACTAGAACCTCCCAAATAGACATTCTATACCGCCAATGAAACACAATAGATATTTGAAGCTATAATTGAAGTAAAATATGTGAAATTAAAACTTTGAAATTTGATTTTAAAAACATTGTAAATAAAAAATTTACTGGAATTCTGACTGCAGAATATTCTGAGAAAATTATGGGATTTTAAAGAGTAAATTTTTATTTGGACACACTCAGGAGAAGATTAGCCATATTTAAGAAAGAAAATATTATCCTGGGTTTATTCTCCTTAGCATCATTTCAGACCAGAAAACACTGAAGAACCATTTCCAAGAAAGAGAAAGAATTATTTTACATTTGACCAAACTGTCTTAAAATGTAAAGTCTACAATTAATTTTGTGTTCAAGGACCCAGCAAAGATTGTTGGCAGGAAATTGTGCTTAACTATTAAAAAACAAACTTCTATCAATTAGAGAAGGTGGTAGAAACTGACTCTTACTGAGCACTGAACGTATATAACTGAAAAATTAAGTCTGCAGGAAATGTAGGCATTGAGGTGACAGAATGGTGGCACATGCTCTGCTAATGCTGACGTGATAAAATTACAGATGCAGAAACATTAGTACCATATATGGAGACAAAGTTAACTGATTATCTTTAATATCTGGGTAATCACTTATAGCTAGGCTTTTCCCTAAATAAACAAATCGACACACTTACCTATCTTATGGTAAACATGCTGCCTTCTATTTCCACACCATGAACTCTTTCTTCTCTACAATGCCCCTCTGCCGTGCCACCCTGTGTTAGAGGCAGCTAACTATGGACTGAAACCTCTACAAACCGTAAGGTGAAATATAGCTTTCTTCTTTTAACTTTAGGTGTCAGATATTTTTGTCTCAGGAGTGAGTAAAATAACTAAGATATCTAAGAAAAATACATTTAACACTACTACTAGTCACACTTGCAGTAGAAAATTTAATTCACTAGTCTCTACCCAAGTAATACAAGTTGAAGGAAAGTAAGACAAATCTAAATAATCCAATTAATAGTTACTTTCTAGAATATAGTAACAAAATTTTGTGCCATGACATTGGAAATATATCTGCTGTTCAAACACCCTTAGAATATGTTTAAGCTATGAAGAAAATCCCAATAAAATTTCAAAAGTAAATATAATATTGGATTATATATAATAATTATACTAGTTACTGATTATCTGATCACAGTACCATAAAAAAATAAAATCACTAAATGAAAAATATTTGCAAATGAGATACAATAGTGTTTCTTTAACAAAGAAAAATGTAAACTGAAATGAAAGTTTCTGAAAGGGAGAGGAAGGTAATAAAGCCAAGCCCAGAGAAAAAGTATTAATCAATAAGTCTAATTGCTACTTCTTTAGAAAAACCAAGCAGTTAACCTAATAAAGAAAACAGAAAAAAAAATAACTTGTACAACTTATACATGTAACATATGTAAACTATCAGCAGACAAACAAAAAATAGAAAAACAGTTAAATTTATCTTTAAAAATTATTTTTAAAATTCAGGTAAAATTTTGAATCAGTTGAATTGATATTTCTTTAGGAAAATAAAGTTAAGAAAAATTAACCTCAAAAAGAGACATTGCTGGATTGATTTCTACTGCAAAAATATAAAAATATGCCTGAGATTTTTTTTAGTAGAGAGCAAACACTTCTAATATTATTTAAACTGCATGAAAAATAAGAAAAATAAAAGTTTTCATAAATTTTATCTCAAATCTGACAAAAGTATCCGGCTATACCATGAAAAAGATTTAAAAAGAAAAGACAAACCAAAAGATACCCTATGTGCCCAATTTCACCAATCTCACCTGTTAATATTAATGCAAAGATGTTGCATAAAATTTAGAATGTAGACTCCACAACACATTTTAAGAATAATTAACGAGGAAAATTTGAGGTTTATTATAGAATGTAATGATTGTTTAACATTAGGAATTCTGGTCATATAAATCTTCAGCCTAAGAAGACTATAATCATTTTTATAGATACTGAGAATTTTATTTGGTGAAATTCAATGACTATTATTTATTTTTAAACATAAACAACATGTGGCTTACACATATACATTCTTTTTTTTTTTTTTTTGGTGCTGGGAATTGAACTCAGGACTTTGCATTTGCAGGGCAGGCATGGTGCCGCTAAGCTAAATCCCCAGGCCACATATACATTCTTAATACAAAATATATCTATCTTAGCACAAACTTAACTTAAAAATCAGTATTCTCATTCACATTTAAATTAGAGCCCAGCCAAGTGTCCTGTATTATCACTATTATTTCAGTATATACTGGAAACAGTAACTAGAGCACTTACAAGAAATAAATAAATTTGGGATATAATTGTATTGGTTGAGTAAAATACACAGTTTTCAGATGCATACTGAAGAAACTCAACTGATAACTTTTCACAAACAAACAATTCAGTGAGATTAGGTTTCAAAATCATTGTACAAAGATCAACAATTCTATATGCAAATAATAACCCATTAGAAGATATAGTAGAAGAAAAAATCATTTTATGAGAATAACAGAAGTTAAACCATATTGAAAGAAAGCTTACATTTTTATTCAACCATATTGAATACAGCTTACAATTGAACCTCATCAATTAAAGTAGTATAATATTAGAACATGAAGATACATACCAAGAGAACAGATTACAACAATCAGAAATTGACACAAATGCATACAAGAAATATGTTTATGTGAAAAGTAGCATTCCAGGTCAGTGTGGAAAAGACAAATTATTCATTACATGGCATTGTTGAACTAGGATATCTGCTGTAATAGAATTGGATCTATGTACTAAAGTAAACAGCACATTTAACAAAAAAGAAAATAAAACAGACCTTGAAACAGTTGAAAAGATGCTTAGCTTCACACAAGCAAAAGAATGCAAATTAATAACTCCACTGAGGCACTATTTTATCTATCAAACTGACAAATTGTTGATGAAACTATAAGGAAATGGACAATCTTATGCAATGCTTATGTAAAACCACCAACTTCACTTCTGGGAAATTATTTTACACACATCAAAGGATGGGCTTCTCAGCATACTGACTGCAGTAGCAAAGCACAGGAAATAACCTAAGTATCCGTGTAGAGAAAGAAGCTAACATTATACTATATTTGTGCAATAGAATACTAAGAAGCTATAAAAGTAGTGATTTTGTATGTTTATGTGGAAATATATCTGAGATAGATTAGTAATGTGAAAAAGTTTGTTGTAAAAACACATATGCCGTCATTTGTATTAAAATAGAGAAATGTAAATATTTACTTGTGTATGTCTAAAAAAGTTCACATGTACAAGGCTATTCCCTTTCCCTCAGTTAAACCAGAAGAGACAACAGTAAACGGAGTCTTCACTTTTTTTTATATCTTATGTTCAAACTGTGTAAATATATTACATATTCCAAAATATAAATTTAGAATATTTAAATACTTTTAAAATATTGTAGAATTGGGTCAGGGTTTTAGCTCAGTGATCCTGCCACCTGCCTCACAAGTGCAAGGTCTTGAGTTTGATCCCTGGTACCAATAAATAAATAAATTAATTAATTAATTTAAAAAATTTAAAAAAAAATATTGCAGAATTTATTTTGTCATTTATTACCACTTAATTTAAATACTGTATGCACATATTTGGAAACTGTAGTGACCTTATTACTAAGAGTCATAAAGCAGTGAAAAGTGGGTTTTTGTTTTGTTTCATTTGTTTATTTGTTTTGAGAGGTACTCTCTGTGCTGTCCAGGCTGGTCTGGCCTTGAACTCTTGGACTCAAGAAATCCTCCTATCTCAGGCTCCCAAGTTAGCTGTGACTACTTGTGTGTGCACCATGAATGGTCAATAGAGATTCAATGGAGTATGGTTTTTTGTTTGTTTGCAGTGCTGGGGATCAAACCTAAGACATTGTCATGCCATAGAACTAGGCAAATTCTCTACCTTTTAGCTACATCCCCAGACTTTGACAAGAATTGTTAACATGACTTTTTGTTATATAAAATTATAAATATTTTTTATTTATTACTTAGAGAAAATTTCAAGTTCCTCCATTTATGGACCTAGAACATTAGAAAATACTCAATAAATATGTTTGCTGTTATTTTTTGCAGTAGTTTTTCTGCCCAAAGTCAATGACACTAGCTCATATAAAGGCATATTTATAGTAAAATTGGGAAGTGAAATGTTGCTAGGCTTTATGGGAACTAGAAAATATCAGGAATAGAAGTAAAGTTCTTTACCCCTAGGCAACCAAAATACCTCATAACTGGTATGTCCCTTTCATTTCTGCTATCTCCATTCTCCTCTTTTCCTCTACACCTTTCCTTGTGCTTGTTGCACATGTCTCTAAATGGAGAATTCAACACTACTTTCCAGAAGATTTCAAATTCCCCACTCCAGAATATGCATATCTTATCTTGGTGCATTGGGCAGAGATCAGGAGGCCCTATTAAGGCATTCATTCCCAATCCAAGAGGCTGTGTCCCAAAATGAACACTTGGTGTGGCCCCAATGTGAGCCCAGAGACAGGCTAAGTACTGCTCTGTTTCGCTTTCCATCCATGGGCCAGCCAGGCACCCACACACTTAGTCCAAGAAAGACAGAAAACTGTATCTCACTTTCCAAACTGAAGAAGAGAAGTGCAACCGCGGCTTCTTGAGAAGTATTTTATGCTAGGATCCCCCTCCCCCATCAAAGTAGATAAGAATAAATAAGACATTTAAAATACATTTCAGATCTTAGCGTGTCAAGCAACATTATCAGGTCTGAGATTTCCTTATGATTACTGTATTGCCTTGGACACTTCCATACAGGAGACCATTTTATTCTCCCTTGGAAGATTTCCCCAATGCATGGATATGTAAAGGGGCAGGAGCCCCAAGGCAGAGGGAGTTCTAAACTCAGGCCCAGTGGTAATTGTTCCACATCTATCAGTCGTCCTCACACTAGTTGGCCTATGGTGTGGTTACATAACTGCTAGAATTAAAGGCTGATAATTGTGCAACAAAGAATCAATAAGTAAAAATGCTTCTCTAAAGAGCAGGAAGAAATACTAAAAAAAAAAAAAAAAAAGTCTTAAATGCAATAAGAAGACTTTGAAAATGTCCTTGTTTCTACTTAGGAATTTCTTCCTTTAAAGAAAATCCAAGAACTTGTACTCTAAATTCTGTAAGTCACTGAATTCAAGTATATTTGAATATTTTGATGATTTTGCATTTATGTATGCACTAGATAGATTTTCTGATAATGGATTGACATTAGGCTACTTTTGTTTTGATAGTTAACTTGGTTTTTGTGATGTGGTAAAAATACAGTTTCTACCTCTGTGTTTCAATTAAGTTGAGAAGAATAAGGGCCAACTTTCATAACACTGTTGACCTTTCCAGTGTCACTCAGAAACCATGTTGTCTTGAATAGGAATGTGATGCATTGTCTAATGACCCACACAAATGTTTGAAGATCTAATTCAGTCACATTTTTAAAACATATTTTAAGCCTCTAAAATGTTTCATACATTAATGAGATAATTGGAATCAATGTCATATCTGAAAATCCTACTTCTTTATCTCCCAGTTATATCAAATTAAATACACATACACATCCAGCTAAAATTCAAGAGCCCAGCTTCACAGACTATATGTGAGACTGAAATCTTTTTAAACATATATTGATTATTTGACATAGCACATCACTTTAATGATCATAAAGAAAGGAATTTATTTAATCTTCAGTAAGTTCAGCTGTTCATTGCTATGTCTTTTAAATTATGCAATACTTGAAATTTCTTTTTGCTAAAATTTACACAGTGTATAAAGAATGGGAAAAAAACCCACAAAATTTGTGCACAAAAATATAACAATAGTGAGTATGTGAAGTACAATGATTTCATTCTATGTGTGAGGCATGAGGAAGTAGATAACTGATGGTAATAGAATGATATTTTAATTCAGTATACACAAAAATGTTTATCTTGTAATAATGCCATTGTCAACAAGGGAAAAATACTATTGAATGTGTTTATATACCATATAAATGTATATGTACCATGTATACCATATATATGCATATATGTATACATAGATATGTAGATATGTATCTACATATATTCATATATATATATATATATATATATTCAAAAATTGCCACCTCAATTTTGAGAATACCATCTCATTTCCATTTTACATATGAGGAAACCAAGATTAAATTCTGCAGAACATGGAACACAATGAGTGAAGGAGGAGATCTGGTCCATCGTAATACAAAGTGCCTATCAATTCTGTTTCATCTGTTGCCTGTAGACAAGCTTTGCCTTCCTATCCTGCTGATTGCATAACATAATCCAGGACTGTTCTCTGGAGAGAAATGTATGCTTAAAGCTTCAAAAGTATATATTGAATCTATTTTGATATCATTTCCCCAGATGAAGGTTATTCCTCACACAATATCAAGAGGTTTAAACTTAATTCTTAAATTTTCTTAGCTACCTAGCTTGTACTTGTATCATCAATAATAAAAACTTGGTAAGCTGTTGATGGACTTCTGTTGGAAAGTAGCCACTCCCAAATGCTGTCACTATCTGTTGCAAGTACCTGCGCAAGCACAAACATCCCTGTCTTATTCTGTGTCAGATGTGGCTTCCCAGGGCATAGTACTCAAGAGAAAATGAGAACACAATTTAAAAGAATTTGACAATGTTACATATTTATCCTCCCCTCTTCCCTGAAATCTCATCTGTTGCACTGGGAGAGATGACAGTGTGTGCATTTTGAAACTTTTGTTCATGTAATTCTTCTCTGTAGCCCTTGAGCTTCCATATAGAAATCACTGATCTGCACTATGAAGACCAAGAAAGAGAAGAAGCAGTCCTTCTCTTGAAAACATCATTAGTATTTTGGGTCATGTGAAATGAGGTACTTGTGCTTATAGTGAACATCAGGGGCTCATGAGACAAGTTTAAAGAAGAGATGCTGGATCTTCAAACATATTGGATTTAGAGCACATTCCAAATAAAAGGGACCTTGTCAGTAAAGCTTCTGCTTTCCCTACCCCATCTCCTCAGAATGATTCTTACCATAGTGAATCAATGAAGAAATTCATAAAAAGCACAATAGGTATCATCTTTTGTCTGAACCAACTCTTTAAACATGCCTTAATTGGCATAAAAAATCATATTTATGTGGCATCATGTGATGTTTTGGTAGATGTATACCTTGTGCAGTGTTCAACCCAGGTTAAACATACCTATCTGCTTAAATGTTTACCATTTATTTATAGTGAAAATGTTTGAAATCCTATCACCTAGCTGTTGTAAATACAAAGTATGCTATTATTATCTATAGTCAGCCTACTGTACAAATGCCAGTTGTCACTTTTTTTTTAACAGTACATTGGTACTCACTAATCAGCCTCTCCCCTCCCTTCCTCCCTCTTCCATTTCCCCGCCT
This sequence comes from Heterocephalus glaber, assembly GCF_053883595.1. Lineage (NCBI taxonomy): Eukaryota > Metazoa > Chordata > Mammalia > Rodentia > Bathyergidae > Heterocephalus > Heterocephalus glaber. Next base: position 118,346 of record NW_028258239.1, read on the forward strand.
CTGATAACCATCATTCTCCTCTTAACTTTTATGAGTTCAGCTTAGGTGGATTCCACATTTGAATAAGATCATACAGACTTTGTCTTTCTGTTTCTGGCATAATTCATTTAACACAATATCCTCTAGTTCCATTCATGTTGGTGTACATGACAGGATTCATCCTTTCTGTGGCAGAATAGTTTTCCGTTGTGTACATATTCCACATCATCTTTATGTATTCATCAGTTTGGACCTCTAAGTTCTTTCCATTTCTTCACTATTGTGAGTAGTGCTGTTATGAACATGGAAGTACAAATCTGCTTTTGACATTTGGTTTCACTTCTTTTGGGTATATTTCCACTATGGGATTGCTAGATCACATTGTAGATTTATTTTCAATTTTTGAAGAACTTTTGTACTGTTTTCCCTATAGGTTATACTAATTCACATCCCCACCAACAGTGTGCAAGGATTTCTGTTTATTTCTCCACAACCTCACCAGCTGTTGTTTTTTTGTGTTAGTGATAGTAGCCATTCTACCTTGAGTGAGGTGATATTTCATAGTCATTTTGATTTGTTTTTCTAATGATTAAAGACTAACAGTTTTTTATATATCTTCTGTTTGGCCTCATTTGAGTAATGTTTCCTTAGTTTTATTGAGGTATCACCTTTCTTATAGTATTTTAGCTATCATGTAAGTGTCTTTCAGGGTACCAAGTCCACCTGCTCTCCTTGTTGGAGAACTTCTCTTTTCTCTCTTCTGTTTTTTCTGAGATAGGATTTTTATGGTTTACATATAAAATATTCCCCAGAGCCTCATGTTTGAAAGTGGATTAAATCATGAGTGTGCTATACTCATCAGTGGATTAGTCTGCTGCTGAGTTTATGGCTACTCTTGCTGTTCTGAGGAGGGCCTGGTAGGAAAAGAAAAGTCACTTGGGCCATGATCTGGTAGCGTATGTTTTAGTTCCTTCCTTCTCTCTCTCCTCTCCTTTCTCTGCTTTTCTGGCTGCCAAGAGGTGAACAGCTTCCTCAACTATGCCTTTCCACCATGCTATTTTTGCCTTAGAGCCAGCTGACCATGCATTGACTGAAACTGTGACCCAAAATAGGCCTCACCTCCTCAATACTGCAGGTGTTGGGCATTTGGTCCAGACAACAGGAAAGTATCTCTTCTGCTGCCTTCTGCTGCTTCACTGTTTTCAATACTCCATCTGAGTAAACAGAGCATAGACTGAACACTTTCTTTCTCCCTGATTATTTTCATTTTAAGCCATTTATCTCTAGCTATAGATTGAAAGGCTTTGTTTCCAGTTAAGGGAATCTCAAGCAATTGCATTGAGATGGATGAGATTACCTTTGGTCCTGAGGGGTTCTTCTTTGTCCCTAAAAATCCTAGGATTGTCGATTGTACTACACCCAGACATGAATAGGATTTGTTCTGATACTATGCTGTAAGTTTTGTGGAAATGTGTGCCTACCGGGGCCACCAGTGTCAAATATCATCAAATGCTCACCTGTTAGGTTTTCAAATAGTACTTATTTAGTCTTTTCCTTTTAATCTTTGGGTCTTCTAAGACATCTATTGTTATCTTTCACATCTTTTCCCATCTTTTCCCCGTTTGCTCGTGGCTTTTCCTTTACTTGGTGGATGAATTCTTGGTATTTTCAGTAATTATTGCTTTGACATCTTTAGGGCAAGAGTTATTTTTCAGTTATTTTTAGTATGATGGTATTTTCATTCATATATATGAAATATGTTTTTTCAAGCCGGTTATTTCATATTAATTTCTCTGGTTGTGTATCATAAATTGTTGCTTTATTTTTAAAAATACCTAGTGTGTCATTTTTCATTTTGAGCATTGACGTACTTACTTTAAAGTTGTGGTCAGTGTTCCAAAAACTAATTTAATTTTTGTGAATTTGTGGTTCACAAATTGACTTAGTTGGCTTTTGTTCATGGCATTAGAGTCCCACACGTGATTTAAGTTTGGTTTGTAAGTTTGTTTTTAATAGGATTTCAAAAGTCAGTGTTAGCTTTTACTTTCCTTTCTTCTCACCTGTTTAGTCCCCTCCCTTGGTACAGCTGTGGAGAACACCTTGGAATAAGATGGAATTGTATAACCCTAAGAGTGCTGTAACCTAAGTATAACACAATCATAAGAGTGATGTGTAACCATAAGATATGAAAGTAATGAACGTAGAACATTGAGTGGTATGGAACTGATAAGGGTGTAGCCCGAACTGGATGGGGCCTACCCCCGAACTGGACAGGGCATACCCCGAATTGGGCAGAGTATGCCCCAAGCTGGACAGTGTGATAAGTCTGAACCAATACCACGAACGCCCAGCTAGAATAGTATAAAAGGAGCTGAAGACCCCAAGCAAGTCGACGATCCGTCCCACCGACCAGTCGACCAGTCAGTCTGATGATCTGACTACCGACCAAGACATCTGCACACCTGATCCCGCTCGGAGGAGCATCACCGCCGACCAGAGGAGACCAGAGGACGAGGAAAGCAGAGAGGCGGATAGCCTAGCGCTGACTCGACGCCCTTCTTCTACGGATCGGACCCTCTGACCCTGCGGGAGGAAACGTCGCGCTCCCATTAAGGACTTGCGCAGTACAGGTACAGGGACGTGGTAATCGGCAGACTTAATGTGTTGTGTGGTAAATTATAATTAATAAATGATTATAAGATATAAGTGTTGTGAACTTCATCCGAGTCCGAGTCCTCTTTACCCACGGTACCTGCTCGCGACACAACAGCTTCTTTGCCTATTCCTCCAGGACTCCAGTCCCAATTCAGGGTTTTGAAGAGAATTGAGTATGCCAACCCAAAATGGGACATTTTGGCACAGTGGTGATGAACTGATGGCCCGTGTGCCGCAGCAGGCTATTTGTTATCATTGAAAACTCTAAAAGCTTCACCATTGCTAGTTTAGTGTAGGGGTTATTTTGAGCTGATGGTCAGTTGAAAAGTGGGTAGCTGGAGAAAGATTCCTGTGCCTACCCCTCATCTGCCCAATAGCTGGCACCTTTGTGGATATTCCCCATCTGTCTTCTGTCCAGGAAGACCTGGGATGCTAACACCAAAATGATGTTGCATAAGCAGACCAGATCTTCATAAAGTAATCCATGTATTCCATGAGTTCCCGCATACATTTCCTAATCATTTCCCATTGGGATTTAGGGTTCCTCTTGGCCCCACTTCTAACTGCTTCAGTTTCACTTTTCTGTAATGTGCTATGCATGTAAATATTAATAACGACTTTATTCCTTTTCTCTTGTTACCTATCTTTTTACGATTAAATTCATAGGTTTCCCTTGAAGAAGCTAAGAGGATAGAGGAAACTACCCTTCCTGGCACCTTAATGATATGTGTGAAAGCTTCTTCCCACAGAGATGTTCCTGGTGGGTTAGGGTTCTGGTTTGATTAATAATGAAGAGGCTGGGTCCATGTTCTCCTGTCCTCTCTAGGCCCACATTTTAAAATAAGAGCATGGTTTCAGTTAGTGAGTTGGCATCAGTTTTGTCTACTTTTATATGGCTTTCAGGGAAAACCTGATTCCAGATCCCTGCCCCATTTTTGGTCACTTTTAGTTTATAGGGGTCTTAATATTCATTGTTATTTACAGAGCTATCTCACTTTCTTGCCCACCATAACAGTTATTTTACATTTAACCCTCATTCACCTTTTAGGCTTTTCTTATTTAATTGAACTTACTGAAATATAGTATCTTGACCCAAAATTGTTATAATGTGTTTAACTCCAAAAGTTGTTTATTTTTCAGTTTTCTCAAATATTATTTTTCCTTGGAGGGTCTAAATCAAAAGCATATAATTAGCAAGAACACTAAAAAATGCTGTGTGCCTTGCACAGATTTGATAGAGTTGAAATAGTGTGTTTGGATTGTGTTTTTTTCAACCTGGAGAAAAGCAGGGACATTTTTCTTAGTAATGTGCAAGTTATCTTTTCCTTATGCTCTAAAGACCAATCTAAGATTAAATAGCAATCACAGAAATGTTGTGTGCATTTTCACCTAAAAAATAGCCCTATGTGGGCGTGGTGGAACACAACTATAATCCTAGCACTCAAGAGGCTGAGACCAGAAGATTGCCATGAGTTTAAGGCCAGCCTGGGCTACCTAGTGAGCCAGGCTGAACTACATAGTTAGACCCTGTCTCAAAAAACCCAGAACAATAACAACAAAAAATATAGCCTATCTTCCCACCCAATTATCTGAGGAGATAGGTTATGTAGGTAATGACACCATGACACTGATAAGGATGTTGAAAATCTGGAGACCATCATTTTGCCTAAGGGCAACAAACATCCACTCCAATAAAGAACACACAACAAAACATCTATAACAGTTGAACTTGTGAAAGTCACAAGTAAAAATCGGGGCTTTTGCTTGCTTAAAAGTTCTCTAGTAGCTATCACACATCAATGATAAATAGCAATGTATGAATGTGATTAATATTCCAAGATAGATTTTTTTTAACACATATGTCTTAAAATATTTTGTTAATCTCATTCGTGTATAGGTTTTGAGCAGGTTTAGATGTATATCTGTAATAGTATGACTAATTATCACTACATCCATTTATCATTAAATAAACTTTGCAGGAGACAGAATGATTGTTTACTTAAGCAGTATAAGGCTGGGGATAGTAGATAGCTCTAGAACACAGGATTACATTGCCAGAATGACACTATTTATTAAACTATGATAACGCTAATGTTCCTCTTTGATGTATAGCATGTGCGACTTCAGCTGAACTTGTAGAGAGCCTTAAGGATGTTTCATTGAACATTTAGTATGGCAGCCAGCCAGAATACATTTAGCTTAAGCCCAGATGATGGGCCGGTAGTGATTGATGACCACAGCTTCCTTATGAAAACCTGCTTGATATGCTGGGGCGGGGGGGATGCATTGCCAGCCCTTTTCATTTCAGTCCCTGTTATATTAGTTATTTTTATGGTGGAAGAAGTTGCATGGGCTTGGGTTTATGCATTCGTGGCATCACTTTTAGATTGCAATCGAACTGTAGTATGGAATTATAGAAGTCCAGCCCTATGGCTTTATTTATGTATATTTCAAACCCAATTTCAAAGAATCTTTAAAAATCATTTAAAATAACTGTAACTGTGGGTTATCCATAAAATATTCTAACATTCTTAGTATGCATCTTTTAAATGTTACAGTTCCTTTGGCTCCTTTACACCCCTCTCCAACCCGTGTTATAAAATCTCCTAACACCCCTAAGTTTAATTAGAAAACATTTGTCCAAATTGCTAAATATATGTTTCAAGAAAATGATGTTTTCAATTCTTTTCACATTAGTTAGTATTGGGTGAATTTTTGGATTTTCCTGAATAAAAGAAAAAATTAGTAATTCATGTCTATTTATATGTATGAAACTCTTATGAGTTCTGAATGGAAAGTTCCTATAAAACATCTTTGTCCATCTCGTTATTGCTTTATGCATTTTCTCTGTTACTCTTTGTCCACATAAATCATTTCTCAGATGGTGTTTACAGAAGCACTTAGGGTTACAAAATGCCATTTGCTAGAATGACCACTTTGGCTGCCTACTGACCTGGGACAAGGTAGAGCAAGGCCCAAGACTGACATTTCACCCCTAATAAATCTTGCTGTTTGAAATGCTAACAACAAATGGGGTTTGTGAAGATTGACAAAAGAAATAAACTAAGCTTCCAGCAGGCTTGATCGTACCCAGCTGGGTTTTCAAGTTTGCCAATCAGAAGCAAATTTGGGCTCTTTTGTGCCTGGAAGCTGTCAGTCCTTTGGGTTTGGAAGTACCAACATTTCTAAA
>NW_028258240.1:0-118923 GCF_053883595.1 Heterocephalus glaber
GGGAAAAGAAGCTGCCATTCGGTATGAGGCCGATGATGAGCCTGTGACCATAAGGCTCTCATGCTCCTTTTACCATAGCTTCAGGAATGCTCCTGGCTGTGTACGTCCACGTTGCCACTTTGATGGGAGGCAAACTTTAGCCTTGACTCAAAAGCAGGCAGCAGTTGAGCAGTTCTGTTTTTGGCCATCGGAAAAGGAAACTGCCCACAAAACTTTCCCAAATCAGTTAGATGAACAAAGCATTTCCCTTCCTATATGAAGCTTCCTAGAGCACACAGGAAATCTGGGTCTTTAGGCCCAACCCATCTGGACTAGGGAAGAACAATCAGTCCTTGTGTGAAGTATTTGTTATTGTCACATATGCTCCTGTCTCAGGAAAACAATGAGGATTAGTTAGAAGCAAGATGATTGTACCTCATTGGTAAAAGGCTTTGGATAGTTTGATCTCATGGCTTTGCCTACTGTTCACATAAATCCCACTGTCTCCACCCCAGCTGAAAGTTGTTTTTGTGTGTTCTATGGCAATTGCTTCCAAAATGCATAATTTAAAATGAAGAAAAGTAAGTTGCTATGCCTCTTTACCACCAATGACGTGGGTCACAGAATTCCACTCCCCACACATGTAATCACATTGACATGCTTGGAGCATGGAGGGCTGCAATCACATGTACAAAGTAGAGTGAAAAAATGTTCCATTGTGCACCAGCTGCCAGAGGAAAAGCTTTGGAGGAGTCCAGGAGGCGAGGGGAAGTCTTTCAGTTGTACAGCTTCCCTCTGGATGTGCTGTTTGCTGCCACAGAAACTGGTAGACCTTTAAAAAGCCACAATGTGAATCACGTGTAACTTCTGGGTCCACCATGATGATTCTTCAGTCTCCTTTGCCAAGTCCAAGCTTTGCAGCAAGCAGTCCAGACACCTGTCATCGGATGCAGGGAATGACACCTCACAGTGGAATGGGCACCAGCAGGCAGAGGGCAGAAGCCGTCTTAAGAGACAATACTGTGGCACTTTTTCCAAGTAAAGGCCAGTGCCACAGCACAAATGGTGTCCAGGAACTCCATATGTTGAGCTAGGTCTCATAATACAGGGAACATCCCATCATCACCCATTACAGCCGATCAGCAGCCTCCACAGGTGGGTCCTTCAGGAGACAGGAAGTAGAGCGAGGGTCCGTGGCCAAGTGCATTATAGGGATATAAACATCGTCCATGTTTGGCATGACAAAAACTTTCTGAAACTCTTGCTGCAGTTTCCTCTCTATCCAGTCTGTCACATGAACTAAAGTCACTTCTCTCCAAGTTTTGGGCGAGCTTTCAGCTCCGCATGTGGTGGCTTCCAGAAGCCATACCATAGGCGGTCAGTTGGAGGTGGAGGAATGTTGACCACCAGGGTTCCTCGACATTCTTGTACTTCAACAGTTAGCAGCAGGGGCGTATTGGAGACTTCTTCAATCTTCTTTTTAATGAACTCTGTCTCTGTTGCTTTTTGGAAATACTTTGATTTGGTAATTTTATCAACAAATCTCATAATTTTACTTGTTTGATGACCTCCAACATACCCTTCAGCCCCTGGGAGCAGCTGTTTGTCTCCTGCACTGGGCTCTGGTGTATCATCTTCATCAGAGGAGCCGGCACTGGAGGATTCCTCATCACTGTCAGCAAGACAGTACGCCCGGAGCCTGCAACCTTCTTTGCCAATTTCTCCAACCTTCCGGGCTTCAACAAGCGGCTCTTTACCTAGTTTGGTCAAATTCATTTTGGTCTCAAGAGTCATCAGAAAGGATCCATTGTAGGACATTTCCAAGTCAATCCAGAGACCTTTATTTTGCTGAGTTTCATCTGGATTTTCTTTGACACCAGATCGGACCAGTACTTCTCTCCTAAGAAGTCCCAAAATATCCTTCCAAGCAAGGCATTCACCCAAGCTTCCTGTTCTTCCTCCTCAGAAGGTGGAGCCTCTGGTAACTTTTTCCCAGTGGTGGGGCTGCTCTCCACACTCTGCATGGGGCTCCTGTGGGGGCTTTGGCTTTCCTGGGGCACACACCTGCCCATGTACACACTGTAGTCTAGCAGCATCTTCTGCCGCACGCTGCCCACCAGCTCCTTTTGCTTTGGCTGTGTCATGATCTCCTCCACACTACCTTTGCTGCTGCTGTGGCTGTGAGTCAGGTGCCCAGAAGGACTGCTGTGTCCGCTGTGGGTGGGCAGAGGGCCTGGTTTACTTCCAGAGACACCAGGTGGCTTCTTGAGGTCTGATTTCAGCTTAGATGCCAAAATAAATCTTCTAAACCACTCCTCTTTTTCTCGGCCTGTTCTCCCAAACAGATACAGTATCTGATCTCGGTGGACAGATTTCATTCCCTCTTGAGGGTGGGGTGGCTTCTTAGGGTCCTCGCTTCCCAGCTCTCTCTCAGCTGGTGGCTTCTCTTCAGAGGTCTCCTTATCAGTCTGAGCCTTAGACATAAAGTCTTGTCGACTAAGCTCAATACAAATGGGGTACTTTTTGTTCCAGATTCGTTTTCGAGCCAAACTTTCAGGTACAAGATAAATCTTGCTGTCAGAAAGGTCATAGATTTTCTGGCTGATGTAGGTGACGTCTGGCTTCATTTCATTGTAGCTCGCCCTCCTGGATATGTTTTTATTGGGCTTTGAAAGCCTTAAGGTTCCACCCTCAAGTCGAACAAAGATTGAGTGTGTCAAAGTCGCATGGTAAGTTTCTGGATCATAGTTGTAAATCTCATTCATCCATCCCTTTAGTATTTCAGGTTCTTTAATGTCCAAAGATCTCATATTCCAGTGTTGCAGATGTTTATGTGACTTGTGATATTTATGAGCACTTGGTGGTGTAAAAAACCAAATCATGCAAACTGCAGTCATGAATCCAAGGCCAACTCCCAGACAGAGTCCGCTCACATAGTGGGGGAGGGGGAGGATGAGGTACGCATAGACACACGTTATAAAGAAGCCCAACGTCTTCATGGGTAATTCTGGGTGCTGCGTGGCCAAGTCCTCTTCCTCTTCACTGTCAAGAATCGTGCCATCCTCCATGAGCACCTCTGGCCTCAGAGGGACATTGGGGGGCTTATCAACTCTACCCTCACCCTCTGTTTCCAGGTCAAAGTCTTGCGTGTACAGTTCACAAAACTCTTCATCTTCTTTGCTCACTAAGGCAGACAAAGAGCATTTCTCTAGGACAAGAGAGCTTGTCTTCATGCCTAAATCCTTTAGGCTGCTTGCCTGGGAAACTTTAGTTTCCACCTCTTTCACAGGCTCTTCGGTGGACTTTGGGTGGTTACTCCTGGGGACATTGGAGTCACTGCTAGAGCCATCCCCCTCAGAGTCACACTCCTCTTCCTTGATGCTATAGTTGTTATTGCTTTCCAAATGCCCGTTCAAGCTGGACAGGTTGGAGAGTTCTGAAGCACTTGAAGATAAGGCTTTGGGCCTGTGGCTGACACTTTCTTCCCCTATAATTTTACTAAGGAGCTGAAAAGGCTCATATATGACTTCTGAAAGGCATCCTTTAGTGTCTTCAATTTTTGCCTCCATTTCGGGCACTTTAAAAAAGGAGCGAGTATCAGAGGGAGAAGTCAGAGGGGAAGAAGGTGCAGTTTTAGAATCTCCACCTGTATTTCGTGGCTGTGTGAACTGCTTGAACAGGTGTAAATTCAGTTTGGAGTCAGCTGGCTTATAGAACACAGTATCCGACTCCTGCCTGGAAGTGTCGGTAGACAGAGACTTGACTAACGTCTTCATCAAGTGCCTGTGCCTCGGGGGGTATGGGGTTTCTTTTGGCTCCACCTCAATTGACAGGGACTTCACCAGGCTCCTGAAGGGCTTAGCGCTGGAGAGAGCAGAGGATGAGGCACTGGAGGAGAGGATAGGAGACTTGGAAGGAGAGGACAATGGGGAAGAGGAACTGGTTTTCTACTCAGAAAGGGATGACACACTGGGAGAGCTAGCTAAGGGCCCTGATGATGACCCTGGAGACAGAGCCAATGGCACTGCACTTAATACTTGAGCTGCTGGAGGAGGGGATTCCAACAGCTTTACAGTGTTCTCGGAGACGGGCAAAATAGCAGGGGCCTGGGATACGGACAGTCCATCTGCCACAATGGGTGAGGCAGCAGGGCCTGCAGGGTCATGGCCACCCTGGGGTTCAAGATGGAGGCCTTCCTTGGCTTCAAGCCCTGTTACAATGCTTTGGTCATCCAGCCCCTCCTCAAGGTATTCCCTGAACTCTTCTTCTTCCTCCTCCTCCTCCCCGGATGCTGAGAAGTGAATAGCAATGGTGTCTTGGGACACAGGCCTCTGCACGTGCACTTTGGGGGCTGATGGTTTTGGCATGTCAATGGTTTTCTCGGCATGGCAACCATTCAGACTTGTCATTTCCAGCTTCACAAGGGCTCAGGCTCTCAGACTCGCTGGGTGCTTCATCGTACAGCGGCTCGGGCTCGAGCTCAAGCTCCAGCTCGGGCTCCGGCCACGGTTCTGCAGCCCGCCCGCCCCCGGGCACCGGCCGCCCCATCCCCCACGTTGCCACTTTGAAGTTGCTCACAGCATAAAGTTTTCCTGTACACACGAACACACATGTATATAATATATCTGTGCCAAATGAACGCACGCATAGATCCCTGCTGATGTGAGGATGGGCTCCTAGGAGTATGGAGCTGGATCACAGAAAGTGCGCAGTTGTCTGTGAAGGAATCTGAGCTACAATACATACACTTCTAGCTACCGTGAACTTACAGAGTAAAGTACATTAGCAGATAGTTAGCCTGGTATGTAAATGAGCTAAAGTTCGCTGCTGAGTATTAGCACTAAGGATTTCTTGCGTTACTTTTTTACTAGCAGGCTGATCCAAATTAATTCGAAAGACCATCAGTGTCAGACTCAAATGTTTGTGTATTCAGTTGTTTTAAGCATAGCCCCAATAAGCATATTTCAGGCAATTGCAGCTCACCTGTTTTTCATACCTTGTGAAACTATGCTCAGCATGTGCTATGCATAATGAGATAATCCCCAGGGCTGAGAATGCCCAAAGCTGATGTTGTCCTTTGAAGATCTCTGATGCAGAGACTCTGCCCTGCGACTGAGTGACATTATCTGAACCTGTGGCCCCTCCCCCACCCCCTTTCTCGCTACCCTCCAGGTGTGACTGTGCCCACTTCTGCGGCCGCGCAGCCTCTGGGTAGTCTCTAGTCTCGTGCTGTGCACAATTTCCCCCGCATGCCAACCTGTCAGTGCGCCATCCAAATAAATTTGTGTTTGCAAACTTGCTGTGGTTTTATCTTTTTCCTTCATCAAAATGTAGTCCCCCTCACCTGCTCTGTTGAGGCTTAAAGAAAGTGAGGTGTCACAGTGGCACGCAGCATAGAGGATGCAAAAGATTATTCAGGGATGAGGCTTAGTTCAGTCCACCGAGAGGCCCAGAGGAGCTATTTCTCATCCGAGAGCATCCAGCCATCAGGGAGACTCTGGGAGAAGAAAAGGCCACTGAGCAGAGAACTCTCAGGCTTCTATTTAGAATATCAGTGAAAGAGAAAAATGCAGCAGAAAAGCAGTTTGGACACGGTGCTGCCTCAAGGCAAGGCAGTTTTTCTTGGGGAAAGGGGAAGGACAAGGGACAGACTCCACATGCTTCAATAACCTAAACTTCTTGTTGTTTACCCATTCACTCCTCACAGCCTGTGTGCTTTTGCCCCACAGTTTAGCCATTCACTCCTCAGCCAAGTCTCCCACAGGTTAGCAGTTGCAAAAGGAATTCTGAATCTGGCTGTGGTACAGACTACTGCATCTTCTGGAAAAGCATGGCATCTTTTACTGGTCAGTGGGCAGATGTCCAGATGTCCTCTGGAGTTGCTCACCACCCCGCTCCGTCTGGACAATTGAACCCACTTGGTAAGAGATGAAATTTGGATGTCTGGCTTTAATAGTTTGTTCGGGTGAATACAAGAGGTGCTAAGAGTCAAGAAGGGATGCCTTAATTAGATTCTTTAAGACTCAGAGCCCGAGGCAGTTTATGTGAGGTGTGACACCAGAAAGCATTGGAAAGAGGCAAAACCAATCTCAGGGTACATTATCAAAGTCACTGCTGTGTGTTCCATTCTACCAGAGAAGCAGAAACAATGACCACCCTAAAAACAGGATCTTTTAGTATTTACGTATTTGCTCCCTTCCCCCATTGAGCATCATTCCTGGCTGTACTTCCCTCATGTTTCTGGTCTGTGGCCAGACAAGGGCCTAGCATGCTTCCAAGGTTATCAGAAGAGATCTCAGAGCAAATGCAGAAAGCTGTGTGCTTGAGGTTGGGTCTTGCAAGTGCAAGCTGAGTCTAGATTTGCAAGGAACTGTCCATCTCGCCTGCGGCTGAGATCACAGGCAGGCTGAGGAGGTATGATCCAGCTACCAAAGGCACCTCCTTCCTTAAAGGTTCAGCCAAGGGCTTCCCCCAAACTTCACTGTTGGTTTCTTCTTGAAAGAGTGGTCACCTTCGTGTCTGTATTCACCATTTGTTTTCAACGCACCATGAGCCAATTTCAAACTCAATGAAGCTGAGTTGCTGTTTGGCTATTGTATTGGTGCTAGCCAAATCAGGCAGTTACTTAGTTCTATGTTTGGGAGTTGGTACACACGTGCACTTACATCAAGGGGCTGAATGGAGTAACTGGAGGGTGTGGGGGGGGGAGAATAAAATGTAAAAAGAAAATCAATTTGAAGGACCTTTTGCTGATTTGATAACTTTTAAGCAACTCATAAAGATGAAAAGGTAATAAACATTTTCCTTTTTGTTACATATTGTGCATGCTGTTATTCAGAAATATTGAAGTGAACAAAATTAAATAGATTTAAAACAGATTGTGTAAAATCAAACAAAGATTTTTAAGGGACATGATTAGAAATAACTGTTCCCAGCCCAGTCTCCCACCTCAGCCTCCCTAGTGCTGGGATTGCAGGCATGTGCCACCACATCTGGCTTCAATTCTATTTTGAAAGGTTATGGACATCTTTGTTTAAATGCCATTCTGAACTTGATCTCACTGTTAAATCTCCAGAAAGTTTGTCAAGGGTATTAAGAAAAAAAGTTCTTCTGAATAGATGCAAATGTAAAGGACAAAGTCACCAAACCTAGACACAAGACTGTAGAGTGGGACACACTGATTATGGGAGATCTGTTCAAGTCACCAGGAGCCATATTATGGTTTGAATGCTCGTCTTCCAGAATTCACATAATGGAAACCTAGTATGAATGTTATATGTTAATGGTACTGTATTTGGAAGTTGTACCTTCGGGAGGTGATTGGATCATAAGGCTGCTGTCATCATGAAAGGATTAATTCATTTATGGACTGATAGATTAATGATTATCAAGGAAGTGGCTCTGTCATACGTGGGCGCTCTCTCTGGTATGATTAGTCTTGTTCATCATGAGATACTCTACAGCAGTCCCCACCAGCAGGAAGGCCCTCACCTGGTGAGGCCCCTCAACTTTAGTCCTCAGTCTCCAGAACCATGATCTGAAACAACTCATATTCTTTATGAATTACTCATCTACAACAACAGAAGATGGGCAAAGACGAAGCACAAAGGGGTTTGAAGTTACAATGAAAGATATTCTTTTTGGCAGAACCGGGGAAGTGTGATTGTGGATGATGAACCTAAGGATTTGGGTTTGGAGGCAGGGTGATGAGTCAGGAAATCATGAACACATTCTAGGGAAGAATGGAGGGAACTGCTAACATCAGGTGACCGTGGGGGAACTGGTGAGGTGCATATACATAAAACAAACTGTGCAGTGGAATAAATGAAAGGAAGTTTTCATTGACTGAATATGAGGAGGAATCAAGAGTGATTCTCAGTTGTTCAGTTTTCTGAGCCAGCACCTTGTTTAACTATCCCCAATAAATTGGAAGTGGTATTTTAAGTGTTGGGTCAATTCACTGTGCATAAATCTCTGCCAAAATAATTACGGGTTTAGAATAGTGCTGTCTTACCAAAGCATCTTCCTTCCACCATGATAGTTCCTCGGTATATATGAAATAAGACAATATTTTATGAAAAGTTTTGTAAATCACATCTCTCATTATTGTACTACCTCCCTCTGGGGGACCTGGCCAGGAGTGAATGATTAAACTGTGAGACAAAAGCGCATAGGCTCTATGAGGACTTAACAATTAAAAAGAGGGGCAAAAGCACACACATAATTAAACTGCAGGGCAAAAAGCATGTAGGCTTTGTGAGAAGTAAATCATTAAACTGTGGAGCGAAACACATCGGCTGTGTAACAGCAAATGTTATGCTATGTTTACTTTACAATAAAAAGGAAATACATAGCAGAAGTACAGAGCCTCACTCGCGGGTAGGACTGTCTTCAGCGGCCTTGCAGCTTGTCAGGAAGTTGGTCCTCTCCCTGGGCCAGCAGGGCTGACAGACACAGCTCCTCCCAGAATCCTCACTGTTTTCCACCACTTGCATCATGGTCTACACAGCCTGAAGGTCCAGTGTAGATGAAGGGTCTGGATCTCCATGCCATGTCCTTCTCTGGTTTCCCTGGTCACAATATTCAACCCCTACCCCAGTCCTATCTGCCAAGCTCTGAGCTGCTAGCTCGACAGCGCCATGACACCAGTTTTTCTTGCTGACCACGATAAGCAACCGGATGTGATTCAGTCTGACGGCCCCTGAACACCCATCTATCAGGACAGATCCCGTTTAATTCAGGGGGAATGACCCATTCTGGTTGGGTCTGGAATCAGGCTTGTTTGAAGATGGCACACGTGAGGAAGACAAGGGAGACAAGGAGACCGTCATTGTGAGAAACTGGCCTGCTAAAGTTGGGGACAGTCCTTCACATGGAGCTTCCGTAAGAAACACAGCTCCGGAAAGCGCTAAAGGGTGTCAGCTTGTCAGTACTTAGGACTAAATGGCACGCCGCAGTCAGAATACCTGGGGAGTCCTTTGTTTACGGCATTTCAGCATGAGAAATTCATGCCAAGAAAGACAAATCGCAATTATGTTGTTACACCCAGCGAGAGAGAACCAACCAGAGACCGATATTAAATCCACACAGGAGTTTATTACCGGCCAGGACCCAAGCCGAGCATCGGACTCGAGCTCCGACTCGGGGGAGACAAACATGTTTTATACACCTTTGAGGCCAACAGTTTCTAGGCCCCCCTATGGGATAGAACTAGTAAAGCAAGCAAAAGGTACAGAAGCGGAACGTCCTGCTGTTAGAACATTTGTAAAACAACAGTTGATTAATTGTTATTTCTAAAGAGACTTTCTAAGGGGAGGAGGTTTTTAAGCTTCCTCCTTCTGAGTTTATCTAAAGGGCAGGCAGGTGGGTCAAGCAGCAATATGGAGTGAGTCTGTCTTGCTAACAGGGTCCTTCAGTGTCTGGGACAAAGAAACATCCCAACAATACATTTACAAAATGCATTAAGTACAATATTTGGTATCTGTACAACTAAAAAATACTCTGACCACTAAGTGAGAAAAGAGCTCCCAATTTTGCTAAGTAAAAAGACAGATTTCAAAGCCACATGATTGATATAATTCCATTTCCTTTTTTAAAAGAAAGAAAAGGAAAAGGGGGAGGTGGAAGGAGAAAGAAGGAGGAAAAGGAAGATGGAGGCAGTGAAGGGTGGAGGATGGAGGAAAGCTTATGTGGCCATGGGCTCACAGGGCAGCAGCGCCTGTGTGGATGTGATTAAGGCCGGGTCCCGAGGTGGGGCACGATCCTGGAGTGTCTGGTGAGCCCAGTGTCCTCACAAGGGGGCTTGTAAGAGGGAGCCGGAGGGTCTAAGTCAGTGCAGGAGAGGGGACCTTGATGAGTCCTGGCTGTGCGGCTCAAGGAAGAGGCCACTGCAGGGGACAAGCAAGGGGCAGCCCGTAGAAGCTAGACAAGAACGAAATAAATTCTGTTTCAGAGCTCTGAGAAACGGTGGCCGTGCCTGCTGACCCATTGACTTCATCTCAGTGAGACTGAATTCACACTTCTGCCTTTCTAAATGGTAATGGGATGAAATAATATCATTATAAGCAACTCAGTTTGTGTGCCTGTATGGGGTGTGAGTGACAAACGATTATATTTGATCTTAATTGTCCTGCAAAACGTTTGCCCTTTTTTCTGGATTAAATATTGCTGTCCTTTAAATGAGAAGTAGTAGCAGAGGCACAGGAGTTTCCCTCCGTTTTCCATGCCCCTTCCTGGGGCGTCAGCATCCACTGTGGTCCGGGAGCCCGTCCCCCGCAGGCACGAGGAGGTACTCTGATCACAGCGTGCGCGCCACTTCTCTGCCCCAGACCTGGCTTCCAAGCTCAGTCACGCGCTCACCACAGAGCAGCTCATCTGCTATGACAGGAGAGGACACAGGGCCCAGAGAGGCCGGCTCACATGCCCAGGGCCACACGGCTAGGAAGTGACAGGGGTGGCTTTGCACCAGGCAAGTTGGCTCTGGCTTTTGGAGCACTGAGTGCCTCTGTGTGTTAGTAGACACCGCAGTGGCAGGTGGCACCCAAGAACAGCCCTGATCCCACTCCTCCCCGCGTCCACTCTTGGCCCTGTGTCCCCGCAGTGGCTTCCCTGAGCAGGGGGAGCCTGATCCGCTCCCTGCGACTGGGTTCGGCCCTGTGCTGTGCTTTGGCCATGGAAGGTTAGCAGGTGTGAAATGACCACAGCCAGGACAAGAGCTCTCTGACCGGGCTCGCGCTCTGGTGCCCTCCAGGGACATGGCCAGGCCAGACTGGCGCTCCTAGGAGGCAGGTGAGGGGCATGTGGGCCAGAGCCCTGTCTGCATCAGCCGCTGATCTGCAAACTCAAGAGGTAAGTAAACACTTGGCACTGCATAGTGCTGAGATTTTGGGGGGTTTTGTTAGGCAGCTTTCTTGGCTTAATGACTAACAGATACATCCTGTGCCTTTGACTTTTCTGACTACACACAGCTTGACCTTAACCAGCCTGGCAAGTTACAGACAGATAATAGTAAGGTTTACTCAAGTTTTTAAAGACTCTGCAACAGTTTGAAGACATTCTCATTTTTTCATCTTTTTTTCTTTCCTCTCTGTCTCTGTCTCTCTGTCTGTCTCTCTGTCTCTCCTCGCTCTCTCTCTTCTTTCAGCTCACAGTAGAGGTTTCAGTTCATACTCGGCTGGCTCCGAGGCAGGGTGCCGTAGCAGGGCAGCATCACAGAAGAGAAACTGCTCGTGTGTGGGACTGCATAACTCTGTAATCATAAAACCTCCTAGCCCCAACTGTGATTGAATGTGAGTTAATGGATAAAGATGCTTGTTAGTTTTGGGCCACTAGATAAAAATCTGTAACAGACCTAAAGTCCCAAAGTAAACTACTCAACTCCTTGTTTGCCTGGAACTGATGTTCCGGACACCACAATCTATAGAACAAGCTGCAAATGTCTGCTGACCATCAATACGTGACAGTCGACCACTAACTTTGTCCCCTTTTCTTTAATTCTATATGATAACTTCCCCCTCAACCCCCTATAAGAACAGCCTCGGACTCTGAGCCAGTTGCCTCTCTAAGCTACTTTGCTTTGGGAGTGCCGTCTGGCCAGACTAATAAAGGTCTGTTTTACTTTCCAACTTGTCCGGTGTGTTCCTTCCCGGGTGTTCTTCGCTGCAGTCAGCTCCTTGGAGCGTTTGGTAAGGCCCTCGGTCTTACACATGGTGTGGCAGCCAAAAGCCAGGGAAGCAACAGAAGCAGCACTGAAGCAAGCCTACATTTCCCTTTTATCCCATCCAGGCTAGAAGCCTTTTGAATTCTATCACCCACACCCAGAACTATGCTAATTCCAATCAGTGAACTAGTTTAGTGCTACAGGCCTGGAATCCCAGTATCACACACCCTAGATCCAGCCAGCTGTGTAAAGCCCCACCTATGAGCCCACAAGGCTTTGTGGAGCTGTCTAGATATAAGCCATAACATTTCATCATAATGGTTTTAGTTTTCCATAGAATTAGTATAAATGAGTGGCATTCTTGCATAAAACGTTAATATGTTTGGTCTCTAAACACTGTTCCATTTTCAAGAAAATCTAAATGATTTAAGTGCACCAGACTCCCTATTGTCATCCAAAGCAAACTTTTACTAAAGAATTGCAAGTATTTTCTCCCAATCTATTCCTTGTCAATTGAACATTGACAGGATGACAGTGTTACCAGTGTTACTTAATGAGTAAGATTCTCTCTAGGATCCTGCCATTTAAACCAATAAAAAGGGGCAGTAGGCAGGGAGGAACTTAGCATCTGCTAACCTTGCAGGTGAATTGGTTTGTGTCTGTTCTTGGTTTCCACCCCATCTACAAGACAGCAGCCCAGCCCTCAGAGAAGCCAGCAGCAGCCTGGCCCTCAACTCATGCAGGACAAGCCTATGGAATGTCCTCTGTGTGCCACGTGTCTTTCACATGGTCCTGCTTTTTGGCACAGCTGCATGCCCTAGGCTACACTCTGACCCAAGCTAGACCTATCCAACCCTTTCCCAGGAGACTGGGAATTGGAGATGTGTGTGACCCGTGTATCTGAACTGGAGAATGTCCATGATCTATGCCTGCTGCCAACGATCATGGATAAGAAACGAAAACAGAAAAATACTCATTGATGGAGATACATTCAACTTCTCAGATTCTAGTAATAATTCCAGAACGCTTCCAGTAAATTGTGTGTTCTTTGTGTGCTTCCGGGTTTGGCTTAGGCCAGGGTTTCTCAATTTAGTGCTGCTGACACGTTGGCTGGATCATTCTTTTGTAGTCGGGGCTGTCCTCTGCACCGCGGTTGTTTCCCAGTATCCTTGACCCCCAACCACTAGAGGCTGGTTCGACACAGCCCATGAAGTGTGAAAAGCTGTCTTCTGACATTGCCAGATGTCCTAAGTGGGGACAGCGTTGACTGAGAGCAGACTAACTTAGTTGGCTTTCTCTCACCTGGAATTTAGCAGGGTAACATCACCCATGTGTCCTAATGTTTCTGGGAGACGTGCCACATTTTATCTGACCATTTCAGTGGGTTTAGTCCAAAGTCACCTGACAGTAAAGAAGAAAGGGCATGGTGCAAGGGCCTGGGAGAAGTCAGCTCTTTATTCTGTGGCAGATGAGAAGCAGAGAGGGCAGAACCAGGGGTAAGCCTGCACCCTCCCAGATCATACTACCAATGCCCCTGCTCCATCCAGGGCCCATCTCCTAGCACCCCCTCAGCTGTGAACTCATCCATGGACTGAGCCTTTGAGAAGTAGAGCCCCTACCCCATGACCCAATCAAGGTCCAAGCACATGAGACTTCCATGGGACATTTTAGAGCAAAACAGTAACAACAATTGTTCCTGATAGGAGTGCAGAGGGCAGTGATTCTCAAGGCAGAACAAAGGTATTGCCCTGCATTGGGCAAGGTCCTGCACAATGTCCGGGGGACACTTACAATGGTACCATTTGTCCACAAGTCAGTAGGTTTTGGAAAACTGTGTAGCCACAGAAAACCAGTAGATGGATTCCTTATGGCCTCCTGTAGCATCCATTAGCTTCCTGCCAGCCTCCTTTCTTGGGGCTCCTTTGTTGGTCCAGCTGGAGGCCTGGTGTGTGGGGCGAGGAGAGTGACCTCGCAGAACTATGCGACCTCAGTCACACACACTCTTTGTGACTTCACCCCCAATTCCCAGCCCCTGCTCTACAAGAGCCAGGCCTTCTTCCATCTTCCCAGTAGTTCAGCCAGTCATGTCCCATAATGCCCTGCAGCCCCTTCTGCCTACAGTGCCACTTAATCCAAGTGGCAGGTAAAATAAGGAAAAATACACATTTAATTAGTTGTATTGTTACAGAATTATATCGTCATTGTCCAATGTGTTCATAAGTTACAGTATTCATGGACCATCATTTCCAAGTTTGAAGATTATTCAAGTTATCAGTTCTCAGATTATCAGGTTGCCTTCTGTGTCTCCCAAAAGTGTTTTACCTCTTCTCTGCCTTCACTGGACAGCATTTCCACTTTTAGAAAAAGAAATATTGTGAACCATGCCGTGCATAAAAACCCAGCTCGATCTCTACCCTAGAATCTTCTGGACAAGCAAGATATGAGTGAATTTTCCAGGATATGAAAGAAAGGATGCTTGGGTCACATTGTTCACAATAAAGAGAAAAACAAAGCAAGCAAATATATAGGAATGAAGAACGTATCTATGAATACGTATCACAGACCGTGTAGCAGGAGCAGTGGTCGAGGCAGCAAACGTCAACCTGTGTTGAATGTGTCATGTGTGTTGAGAAATGTGGTGGGTAAGCACTGAATGCTCTGTGTGGCCACAGTCAGAGGAGGACAGCATTTCTGCTCCCGTCTCAGAGGTAGGGACCTGAGGGGTAGAGTGGAGTAACCAGCCGCGAGCGCACTGGCACTGGCTATCCAGGGAAACCAGCTGCACCCTGCCCGGATCAGAGACCCTTGGCAGTGCATACAACAGGAGGGATATGCGGCCCTGATTCCTAGAGGGTAGGGTCAGGGATGCTGCTGAACGGCCTGCAGAGCCCCAGCATAAAGGTCCCCCCACCAAAAAAGTGCCTGGCCCCAACTCTCAATAGCACCAAGCATGAGAGGGCTGCTTGTGGCCAGGGCACAAGTGAGATGTCTGTATGGTCGTTTACTATTTCATTTTCCACAGTGGCAAAGCTAGAATTTAAGCACAGCTGGTTTGCTCCCATGACCATGGTGTATCAATAATCACATTGGAATTCCTTTCAGTTATTAAAGAATCTGAATTGGAGCTACAGGAACTCACAGGAAAATGTCATGTGTGTGTCTATCATATACAGTATGAAGTGCACAATTATCTGTGCAGTGATTTCATTTCTACCAAAAATGTGTGGGAAAATAAAAGCAAAACAATTCATTCATTCATTCATTTATTCATTCATTCATGAATTTATTTATTTCACTGCAACACTGGGAATCGAACGTAGGGCCACTCTAGCGCTGAGCTATATCCCTAGTCCTTTCTATTTTTCATTTGGACAGAGCATCTCACTAAGTTGCCTAGGCTGACCTCAAACTTCTGAATGTCCAGTCTCAGCTTCCCTGGTAACTGAGATTCCAGGTATGCAAGTCTGAGCCTGGAAAAACAAAAGAATTTTGTCCCTAGCAGTTGATGGTGGACATATCCGTAAGATGGTATTAAATGGCACCGTGTGTGTGTTCAAGTCAATGTCATGCATTTTTCTTATTTAATTAAGAAATAAAAATAATTTTTGTCATGTAAAGGCAGTTGTATTGAAGTACATGTACATTGAAATGGCTAAGCCAAGGTAGTTATGCACATTACTGCACATTCTTAGCATATTTTTGAGAAGAACAATTAAAATCCACTCTGATAGCAATTTTCAGGAATAATTCTTATCCCTGTAGTCAACACGTTGTGCAATAGATCTCCGCAGCTTATTTCTTGCAAGAAAAATTTTGTGGCTTTTGACCAACGTCTCCCCTATCCAAAACCTGTGGTAACCACTATTTTCCTCTCTATTTCTATGAGTTCCACATATTTAGATTCTACCTGTACATGAGATTATGTGGTATTTGTCTTTCTGTATCTGGCTTATATCTCCAAGTAGCATAATGTCCTCTTGGAGTGTCCAAGTTACAGCAAATGGGAGAACTTCCAACACTTTGAAAATGTCTAGTTTATTAGTGCATATTAGTTATACAGAATAGTGGGTTGTGCTAGGCATATTCCCACACACATAACATCTTTTGATTATTTTTATCCTCATTACTCGTTACTCTTCTTACCATTCCTTCCTCCCCTCTTTTATTGGATTCTTCTTCTCTCTCCCATCTAGTTTTATGCGCCCCCCTCTTTCCCCCCCCCTCTGCCTCTCTCCCTCCCTCTTTCAGATAAGCTGTGTGCGGGACTGTGTGTGTGTTCGCAACTCCTCCATGTTGTTCACAGCAAAAACAGTAGCTACCGAACCTGCTCCAGTCCCAGGGGGAAGATGGAATTTTGCATAGTTGTTCCACCTTCCTAGGTTGATTTCTTGGTTTAATGTGACGGAAAGCAAAATCTTTATAGGGTGAAATGCCTAATGAAAAAATGAGTAAATCCTGCATTCACTAAGAGCGGTGCATTTCATGCATGATGGGGTGGTCCGGGCCTGTAATCCCAGTGCTCTGGGAGGCTGAGGCAGGGGGATCACAAAATGGAGCCTAGGTTGGGCAACTTGGTGAAACTCTGTCTCAAAATAAAGAAAATGTAAATAAAACATGCTGGGGATGTAGTTCACTGGGCAAACCCTGGGTTCAATTTCCTTTTCCATACATATGCAGTGCTGCAAAACTGACTCACATGGTGCCTTTCACTGTGTGAAGTTCATATCCCAAAGGAAAGCACTAAAACACATATTAATCCCTAATGAGTGTTGTGCTTCCTGAAATAATTACTGCAACCTGTACTGATGTATGCAAGTTATATGCATCAAGAAATAGGATGGCTTTATTGAGGGGTAGGGATATAGATAAATGAACAGATGCATGAAGAAGAAAATGTATTTGTTCCTTGGTATCCACAAGCAGTGGTTTCTAGGATTCCCCCAAGGACACAAAAATCCCAAGACACTCATCCCTTCTATCAAATGACGTAGTATTTGCGTATAGCCTGTACATATTCTCTGCTCCTTGTGGTGTAGAGAAACTGATAGAGTGGAAATGCTATTAAACAGTTGTGATACTGTACTGATTGAAATAATCAGAGAAGAAAAGGAAGACATGTTTGGTACAGTTCCCCCCGAGACTTTCAATCTGCAGTTGGTCGGATCCCTGGATGCACAAGGCTGACTAGAGCTAAATGTGAATAAGATCTAGGTGGTGATTGGGTGTTCAACCAAAATTTTTCAATTTTGTTGACTATTTGAAAGATTTCATAAAATAATCAGAAGAATATACAGAAAAGAACAAAAAATGTGTACATAAGATCAGTTCAAAATCAAAGCTGAGTAAAGATGAGGAGGTATTGGCGGTGTAAAATATTAACTGTGGTGAAATTACAAATAGTTTTTATTTACTTTTACATCCCCGATGCATTGAACAAAGTCTTTTTCTGTTTAAAAAATCTATATCCGCAGGCTATTTTGTAGTGTCCCATCCCCCCGACTAGGCTGCTGCATCTCCCTGCTGTGTCCCCTGGTCATGACTGTGACACTGAGCACCTGCTGGGCCCCATAGTCCTCTCATCCCAGCTCTCATGTCTACCCGCGCTGCGCTGGCCTCTCAGATGAAGACCACACGTGCTGAGGGCCCGCTCACTCTGCTTCTCCTGCCTCAGCCTCCTGGCCGGCTCCATCCCTGCCATCCATCACCTGCCACCTCTCATGATGACCTCTACTGGCCTTTAGTTCTGGTCAGTTATCTTTTCCAGAAACTAAAGAAGGGAAATTTACATTTTACCTCATACTACCTTATACCCTTTGGATGACAAAATGAGAAAAAGGAAAACCCTAAATAAGAAATTACAAAATAAGTGAGAACTGTATTTTTAGCAACACAAGAGGGCTGCATTTCCTAATTTATCCAGAGCACAGAATCAAGAGTTACAAAACTAAAAGGAAGGTGAAGAACTGAATAGAAAACTGTTGCACTACCCCAGAGGGAAGGAGGAAGTGTAAATTAACAATCTCAGCCAGGTATTGAAGCACATGCCTGTAATCCTAGTACTCTAGGAGGCTGACCCAGGAGGCTTGCAAATTCAGGACCACCCTGGGCATTTAATGATTAAGGAGATCCTCAATAAAAAATAATTAAAAAAATAGGTCAGGTCATCAATTTCAGTGAGAATTCCTAAGGTTCAGTTACCAACACTGAAAAAAAGGTCTCACAAACAATGAAAAAATGCCAACCACAGTAAAAAGATACAATTTCTACCTTCCAAATAGGCAAGGAATCAATTAAAAAGTTGAATGGTACCTGGTGTTCTTGATAGTGGGGGATTCAGAAATGATTACTAAAGCATTATTTGAAAGGTATAAAGCAATGAAACTTTCTGAGACATAATTGGACAATATCTATTAAATTTATAAATGTATGCAGCCATTGAACCAGACCTTATTTGAGTTTCATATTCAACAAACATTTATATAATTTTACCAAGATTAGTATATATGAACATGTTATGATAGTAAAGCAGATGAATTAGAGGAGAATGGAGAAAATTCTTACTTCAGTCAACATATCTGAACAAAATACAAGCTATTTTTAGAAATAAAGAAGCTTGATTGTTGGTCAACAAAACAAGAGTCAAGTATCCGCATGAAGTCCAAACGTATCCCTCAAATAGCAAATGCAAAGCTTTTTCAGGAAAGAAGCCAAGTCTTAAAAGCCTAACTACAAGAATTATTTCTTCTGTAGGACCCAGTGTGTCCCACACTCCTGCATGTTACTAACGGCCAAAAAGAATCTACAGAGACCTGCTCCAGTCCCAGGTGGAAGCAGGAAATTTTGGGAAGTTGTTCCACCTTCCTAGGTTAGTTTGTCGTCTTAGCGTGATCAGAGTGAAATGTTAATGATGAAAAGGCAAGTGAAAAAATGAGTAAAACCCACATCCGTCAGAGTGGTGCGTTTCATGTGGCGTGTGGTGGTGCAGGCCTGTGATCCCAGCACTCTTGGGAATCACAAGTTGGCCTTGGGAATCACAAGTTGGAGCCCAGCTTGGGCAACTTACTGACTTCGTACAATAAATATGAATTAAATGGGCCGGGGATGGAGTGCAGTGGGCAGGCTGTGGTTTACATCTCCAGTAGCTCATGTCCAGAAGAAAAGCACTGGAGGCACTAGTTCATCCTGGGTTAGCTTCACGCTTGCTGGAGTCATGGGGAGAGGTGCACTGATGCCTGCCATTTAGTACAAATCGAAGAATAATTTGGATTTCTAAATGGATAGAGAGAGATAGGCAAAGGAACAGATATGTGGAAAAGGAAATACATGCATCCCTTGGTATGCACATGAAATTATTCCAGGATTCTGCAAGTGTCACAAATATCCCATGACGTTCAGTCCCTTGGATCAAATAACACAGTATTGCATATAACCTGTGCCAATGGTCTGCTCTGCTTTAAATCATCTCTAGATGGCTTATAATACCTAATACGGCTTAAGTGCTATAAGACAGTTGCACTGTATTGATTAAAAAGAATCAGAGCAAACAATCAGTGCATGTGTGCTATATTTTTGCAAACATTTCAATCCGCAGTTAGCTGGATCCCTGGAGGCAGAGGGCTGTCTGGAGAGGAAAATGTGAATGATAAGATCTAGATATAGGTATTTGGCTCTTTTCTGTAAAAATTTTTCAACTTTGTTGAAAATTGTAAAGATTTCCCACTGAAATGGGAGAATATAGAGCAAGGATGAAGGACAAGCTAATATGTACATTGGATGAGTCCCCCTGGAAAAGTACAAGCTGAACAAATGTGAGGAGGGATTGGGCTAAGGAATTAACTGTGCTGAAATTACAAGTGGACTTCATTTACGTATTCATAGTCCACGTATTGATCAAGTTTCTTTTTCTTAAAAAACCAGTACCCTCGCGCTGGCTTTCTAGTGTCACCTCCCTGCCCAGGCAGCAGCAGCATCTCCCTGGGGTGTCCCCTGGGCATGGCTGTGACTTTGAGCACCGGCTGCCCCCAGAGTTCTCTCATCACAGCTCTCACCTCTGTCCTCATTGGCATCACCAGTTTGGGCAACTTATAAAGGCCCTGCCTAAAGAGAAAAAATCACAGTGCTGGGATGTCAGTGCAAAGTCCCTGTGCTCATTCTCCAGTACAAAGGAAGACTTAATCTTGTGAGCAATGGCAGAATTGATAATAAAAAAAATAATCAAATATGACTTTTGACCTTTCAGGCTGGCACAAATTTGATGCAAAAGTTGAATGGCACCTGGTGTTCTTGAGGTGGGAATGGAAATGATTACTTAATGCATTGATGGAAAGCTATAAAATGATGAGTTTCTGAAAGCCAAGTAGGAAATATCTATTAAACTTACAAATGCACGAGGAAGGCATTGGAATGTATACTATGCCAATATTCATACAATTGTGGCAAGATCATTATATGTAAACATTTTAAAACTGAAGTGGATAAAGAGAAAGAAAAGGATCAAACAAACACCTAAAGGGAATAAGATAAGGTAACATAGCCAAACGCCTAGCTCCTTGTGTAAATAAAGAAGACCGATTGTAGGTAAATAAAGCAAGAATCAAGTATCAGAACAAGATCCCAGGGTGGCGCTCACATAGCAGAAAAGTAGACTTTGTACTGAAAGAAAAACGCCACTGTGAATTGGATGACACCCTTGCCAAGAATTCAGAATCTGGAGTCAACGGTAAAGTGAAACTATGTGCTGGTGTACTTTCTTCTTACTTTTGGTTGCTATATATTTGATTTAATAAGCATGTATTGATTTTTAGTGTCAAAAATTATACAGGATATGCTTTTTTTTTGTACCAGGGATCGAATTCGAGACCTTCCGCTTGCGAGGCAGGAGCCAGAACCACTTAGCTAAATCCCCGGCCCAGGATATGCTAAATCAATAAGTCAAGAACCGGTCTGTACTTTCACTCTACATTCAAAAGCATTCTTCCATGTGTCCACAGGATGGCACCAAAGCACATTAAATACTGGAGAAGCAAGAGAAAAATCTGTAGTTTACTTTGAAAAGCACTTTTCCATTTGTCCACAAGATGGCGGCAAGGTGCGTCAACTAGAGTAGTAGCAAGGAAAAAACGAAGCAAATCTGTACTTTGTTTATATTTTGAAACATTATTCCATTTCTCTACAAGATGGCAGCAAAAATCCATCTCATACAGAAGCAAAACCAGTGTCAGTGGTCTGAAATCGAACACTGCTCTTAATGGCACAGTTGCTTTTGTACGTGTGACTTGTACACATTTTCACCAGATCGTTATGGTTTCTGATAAAATATAAGTATGAATAAAGAATAAGTAAATATACATAAATATATAAAATAAATATATAATATATATGATATTATGTATTATATCATATGTATATTATATAATACATGATATAATATATCATGTATTATATATTGTGTACATTATATGTTATATATAATATATAATACATATACATATAAATAAAATATAAATATAAATTCATTGTAAACTTGGTAAGTAAGAGATAACCCAAGTCACACACTGTGGCAATACTCAGATGTGGACAACACTAACCACCTGGCATTAATCTATGCTTAGAGATATGTGATAGAAAGGAGAAGCTACACCTTTGTAAATCAAAATGTACCCTGCCTCAGTTCTCTTTTTTTCCCATTAACTTTATTGGTACATTTCAGGTATAAAATACAGTTACAGTCATCATTGGGATCTTGTACCATCACATGAGTCTCTTGGTTCTTATTTTTTTCCCCATTCCCCTGCCCTCCCTTCACCCCTCCACCCTTCCCTATTTGCAAAGACTTTGTTTCCATTTTTTCCTTTTCTCATATTTTTTCTTTTCCCTTTTTTCCTTTCCCCTACTCCTCCCACTTCCCCTGCTCCTTTAGACCTTTTCTTCCTATTACACAATATCAATTATACACTTTTTAAATTACAATATCAAGATCTAGAAGACATTACCACAGATTTTACAGAATTTAAAAGGATATAGAAAGCATATTACAAAAATCTTTTTTGAAATAAATTTGACAACTTCTAAGAAGTACCTTGGAAGACAAATCAATGAAACTAACTCTGGAGGAAATATAAAATTTGACTAGCACCTATTAATGAAAGTATATTCCTAGCTTGAAAACCTACCTATATGACAACAGCAGGCTCATATACATTTTAACTGGTAAGTTATATCAAACAATTAAAGCATTAAAAAGAAGGAACACTTCTCCCCTCATTTTAGGAAATCAACGTTGTGCTAATCCTAAAACTGGATAAAGATAATAGAAGAAAAAGTACGAACATAGATAGAAATTTGTTTAACAAAACAAACTCTTAGAAGTCAGATCTGGCAGGATGTAGAAAGTGGTTTTGTTATCAGGATGGCAGTGTTGGTTCAGCATTGGAAGATCCACCCCCAAAAGTCATCATTTTGACAGAGGAAAGGAGAAAGCCATATGATCCTGTCACTAGTTGGAGAAAGAGTATTGGACTAAATTCTACAGCTGTTCATGGTAAAAGCTATCAGGAGACTAGAAGTAGAACAGAACCTTCTCAACAGATCAAAGACATGTACTCCATACTTCCAGCGAGAACACCTTCTATGAATGGAGAAGATACAATGCTTTCTCCTTAAGGTGGGGAACAAGGGCAGATATGCTTACTCTTTATCTGTCCATTAAACTTTGAAACCTAGGCCCAACCAAAAGAGTCTGGCAATAAAATGACACAATTAGGATAGGATTGGCAAGGAAGAAGTAAAATCTTTATATGTAGATGAAATGATCATCTACAGAGAAAATACTAAGAAATCTCTAGGAGCCCCTAGAACTTGTATTTGAATTTAGCAGGATTAGAAAAGACAAGGTATATATAAAAATTCAGATCTATGTATACTTCCTATAAATGAAGAATTGGATATTGAAATTTAAAAGTTATGTACAAGTACAAAGGACCTAGAAAAGTAAAAAGAAAGAAAAAAAAACAGTGTTGGAAGACGTTTAGTACCTAATTTTAGACTTCTTCTAAAGCTACAGTAATCAAGGCAGTGTTGGTGTAAGGACAGACATATAGATCATTGGAATAAAACAGAGAATCTAGAAATACAGCCACATATATATGGTCCACTGACTTTTGAAAGATTATTTAACATTAGCATTTTATAGAATATAAACTCAATTCAAGAGCCGAGGAAGAGATAGTGTTTTCAGCAAATGGCACTAGAACACCTGGTATCTGTATATAAAAAGTTAACCTCAACCCTTTATTTCCATACATGAAAACAACTTGAAGGGATCTATGAACCTAAATATGAAAGCCTAAAAGTATAAAACTTTAAGAAGAAATTATAAGGGAAAATGTTTATGAATTTAGGGTAGGCAAGAACTACCTAGGATACAAAAAACATGATGTATAAAAGAAAAAAATTGATAAATGAGATTCCATCAAAATTTAGAACTTTAAATGACATCATTAAAATGAAAAGTAGTCCTTAAACAGACCATATTTCCAATGCATATAACCTATGACCAGCTCATTAATAGACAACCCAATTAAAAAGTAGACAGAAGAAGATGATAAATAGCCAGTACAGCACGAGGAAAGGTGTGCAACTCTAGAATCAGAAAAATACTAATCAGTACAATAACAAGATTGAATTATACACTCATTAGGGAGATGAAGTCAAAAGTTTTAAAAGCCTTGTCATGACTTTTTCTTTTGGTTGGATTCTCCCCCTTTGCGTTTAATTTGTCACGCCCAGTGGATTCATTCTGCTGGGTTTCCTGGGGTTGTGATCCTCATTGTCTTTTCCTAGGGTATTTTCTAAAATTTTTTGGAGTGCCGGTTTGGTATTCATGAAGTTCCTGGGGTGCTCTTTATCATCAAAGTATCTTATTTCTCCATCAATTTTGAAAGATAGTTTTGCAGGGTACATCAATCTGGGTTGGAGGCTGTTTTCCTTTAGGGCTTGAAATACATCACTCCAAGCTCTTCTTGCCTTGAGGGTTTGCATTGAGAAGTCTGCTGTGATTCTGATGGGCTTTCGTTTGTATGTGATTTGTTTCTTTTCTCTCACTGCCTGTAGAATATTATTCTTCTGTTGGATTTCTGGAATCCTAACTATTATATACCTATGTGTAGGGTTTTTTTGATTAAGGCTAGCTGGAGTCCTATATGCCTCAGATATCTTTATGTCAAGTTCTTTTCCCCTCCTTGGGATGTTTTCTGCCATCACTTCTGTGAAGAGTTTTTTTATGTCATCTGCACTCTCTCCTCTTTCTTCATTGACTCCAATCAGTCTTATGTTATTCTTCTTTGCATCGTCTAGCAGCTGCTGGATTGATTTCTCATGTTCCCTTACAATTTTAAGCAATTTCTCTTTTCCTCCTCACTAATTGCAATCTTATCTTCTATATGTGCAATTCTATCCTCACATTGGTTCATTCTGCTGTGCAGACTTTCGATGGAGTTTTTAATCTCTTGGAAATCTGTTTGTATGTGTTTTATGGATTCCATTTGTTTCCTATGTTGGGATTCCATCATGTTCCTCTGATCCTCTATTTTTTTATCTGTGTCCTCTCTAGATTTATTAATCATGTCTTGCACCATGAGCAAAATCTTTGCTGTTATCTGAGTAATAATTTCTGACATCATTTTTCCCAGATCCTCTTTTGTTGCCAATTCAGAGAGTCCAGGTGGTTGAGTATCAGAGTGTTCCATCTCGTTTCCCTTTGGGGTTGCTGTAGGTGATCCGGAAGTTTGTTTTTGAGGCTTATGTGTCTTCTCATTGTGGGGTGGGGGTGCTTCTGGCGCCCACACGGCTCACCTTCTGTGCCCTAGGAGCTTGGGATGGCAGCGGAGGGAGCTTCCTTCCAGGTGGTGAGACCAGCACACCATCTTGGCCCTAGGAGCCTGGGATGGAGGCGGAGAGCTTCCTTCCAGGTGCTTGGACCAGCTCACCTTTTTGGCCCCAGGAGCCTGGGATGGCAGCGGGGAAGCATTCTTCCGGGTGCTGGAACCCACTGAGCTTCTCTGCCCTGGGAGCTTTTGATGGAGTTGGGAACCTTCCTTCTGGGTGCTGGGACTGGCTGAGCTTCACTGCCCTAGGAGCCTGGGATGGAGGTGGGGAGCTTCCTTCCGGGTGCTGGGAGTGGCTCACCTTGGCCCTCGGAGCCTGGGATGGAGGTGGGGAGCTTCCTTCCAAGTGCTGCAACTGGCTGAGCGTCACTGCCCTAGAAGCCTGGGATGGAGGTGGGGAGCTTCCCTCCAGGTGCTGGGACTGGCTCACCTTCTCGGCCCTAGGAGCCTGGGATGGAGGTATGGAGCTTCCTTACGGGTGCTGGGACCGGCTGAGCTTCACTGCCCTAGGAGCCTGGGATGGAGGCCGGGCGCTTCCTTCAGGGTGCTGGGACAGGCTCACCTTCTTGGCCCTAGCAGCCTGAGATGGAGGCCGGGAGCTTCCTTCAGGGTGCTGGGACTGGCTCACCTTCTTGGCCCTAGGAGCCTGGGATGGCAGTGGGGGAGCTTCCTTCCCTGAGCTGGGACCTGTTCTAGAGTGGTCCGTTTTAGAATGGCTTCTGTGAATCTGTTCATAAAGGCTGCTGGATTTTCATCTAGTTTTTGAGTCATTTCTTGACTTTTATCATAATTTACTGCTTTAGATGGCATGTTTTTCTTTACCTCTATCAAATGGGAGATGAAAAGGGACATATTGTTTAAGTTAGGGGAGTCAGCCTGATAATTCCATTTAGGGTCTTTGTCAGGAATGTCAGCTACATTGGGTTAGGGCCTCACACGTGGAGAGAGTCTGAGAAAGCCATGCAGAGGCTCAGATGCCTGTCCTTCTTTCAGGGGTGGTGGTAGAAATGAGGATAAAATTAACATCTTGCCAATTGAGCCTATAGGAGTGGATGAGAAGTTAGAATTCCTTGGATCCTAAGTGTTTTTCAGTTTGGGAGAGGATGGAGGGAAAAGGGGATCATGGATGTGCACAATGTGTTCTACTCTGCCACCTCACAGAGAATGAGGGCAGAGGCTGGCAGAGGCTGTGGTTTAAGAGAGAGTCGGTGTGCACGAAAGTGGGCAGTGGGTGGGCAAAAGGGTGGTAGAAAGGGAGAAGAGGTAGAATGAGAAGAAACGTCTGATGGTAGAGTTGGGAAGACTGGAAGAAAGGGAGGGAGGGAAAAGGTGAGGATGAAGAAGAAGGGGCCGAAGTTTGAGGGACATGTGGGGGTGGAGGTGGATGGTTGGAGAGATCAAATTCAAGTGCGAGGAGAGAATTAGAGTCAAATGTAGATTGATCACAAAGGAGAAGTTGGAATGTAGTAGAGGATTACCAAAGTGAAGGATGACTGAGAAGGTGGCAACATGTCTGTATAGGCACTTCTGAGCACTTGACCTTGTGGTGAATAAAGGTATTTAAATGTTGAAGTATTTGGGATTCAAAGGTGTCATAAATTGTTTTGGTTTGATAGTTCCCCCTCCCAGGTAGAGGGTTTTTTGATTTTTAAAAAGCTAAAACAAAGGTGAGTCTTCGGGTAGTCAGAGGGCTGAGTCGGAGTTGCCTAGAGTAGAGTGGATAGGGTCTCCAGGTCAAAGGAAGAAAAACCATAGAGACAGAAGTGTCCTTGAATAATCTCAGGGAAATGGTGGCCACCAGCAGGAGACCAGTGTCCTGCATCTCCTGAGGGACCAGGGGAAGAGGACAGCGCCCCAGGCCTGGGAGGACCAAGATCGAGTAACAGGACTTATGGACAGATGGATGGAAGGAAGGGGCAAGGACCTTTGGAGGAGATCCAGAGACTCACTGGATTCCTAGGAGTTTACTTCCTGGATCAGAGAAGATGGCCGGTGTTGTGTGGAAGGATGACAGGAGCAAGGGTGGCCTTGTGGACTGACTGGTCCCCTCACAAAGGCCTCCCAGGTTTCAGCACCAAATATTAGGTAGACTTAAGAACCAGAGACTACTGATCAAGGCAGAATTAGTAGCATAAGTAGAGTCACATTTTGGGAGTCTGAAGTAGACTTCCACCAGGCCCCAAGAGGCAAGGCAGAAGCTTTTATCCCTGGGGTAAGGGATAGAGCTTGGGCTGGGAAGTGGAATGAGGGATGGAATGAAGCAGTGAGCAGGCCTTAAACATAGAGTAGAAGTAAGGCTGCTGGGGGGCTTTAAACTAACAATGCCCATAAGTGCACAGGGCCTGCTGGGGTTCAATCCTCAGTACTGCAGGGCAGGAAAAAACCCTGTGTTATGTCGCAAGGCTGTGACTCCAACAATCTGGGAGGCTGTAGCAAGAGGATGGCCATTGCCAGCCCAGAGAGATGGTCTTAGCCTCTTAACAAGTCCTTGTCACAAAATTTTTTTAAAAAATTGAAAAGCACTGGAGATGAATCTCAATGCAAAGACCCTGGGCTCAGTGGCCAGTACAGAAAACAGAAAACAACAAAACCAAACCTCTTTGAGTAACTAAGCTATCATTGCAGAATTGTGACCAAAGGACTGAGCTTCAGCCCTCCTGTCAGTCCCCAGTCTCTGGGCACCAGTGGAGGAAAGAGTTCCCCACAGACATCTCCCTAAAGAATCTAAAGGTGGTGAGGCCTTAGTCATACGTAGGCAGCATCGTGTCTTCAGAGAAAGAAATCCAGTTTCTGAGGCCTGAAAGGACCCCAGGTGGGGACCTTGAGTGAATTCTTAAGGTTATCCCCCACCCCAAAGCAGAGAGTGCAGCACAGTATCCAGGACCTGTGGTCTGTTCTGGATGTCCCGTGCCTGAGGTGTCTCAAAAATCCCTTCTGGGCTATGTGAGAAAGTTGGAGTCTTGACTGATAATAGATAACAGGCGGCACATTCAGAGTGCATGTGAAGGTTGCGAGAATAACAAGTAGCAGGCAGAGGAGGATCCAAAAAGCTCTTCCCTTGCTGTCAGCAAGGTCCTGGGAGACCAACAGGACAGATGACAGCCTGAGGAGATGTCTCATTTCCTTCTGACCTCTCAGGGAAATGTAGGTTTTGTTCAAAGCATACAACTGGATTTTGTCAGGTTCACAGAAGTAATGCTGGGTTTCCAGAGGTTTCAGCAAGATGTGTCTGAAGGAAAAAGACCCCACGTGCACATATGTGGTCTCACAGTTCACGTGGAACTCTGGGTAGTTTTCAGCAGAGATATCTGGAAGAGAAACTCGATCACTACAACGTGGCTTTTAGTGGGAAGGAGATTTTATGGTGGGAGGGCAAACTCAGGTCAGGTGGATAAATCCCAGGCCCTGTGAGGACTCAGTCACTCTGACAGAAGATCATCTGAACCACATACTCTGAAATAAAGGATCAACCTGAGCCTCTACACAAACTCTTTGGTCCACTCTGGAAAGAACGTGGGATAGGAACAAACAGGTCAGATAACTTCATGGTGTCCTTTCTGTTTTCTTTTAGAGGAGTGAGGGCTTCAGTGTGAGAGTGCGTGACCAGATCATCGGACAGAGAATTCCCAGGTTCTGGCAGAATTTAAGGTAAGAACTCGAATTTAGTTGTGATACAGCCAGTCAGCTCAGAACACAGGTGGCCCCACCATGTGCATCCATGTTGTCCATCATGGGATGTCAAGCCTTGCCATGGCTAAAGGTTCCACAGAGTGAGAAATGACAGTGGGAGATTAAGAAAAGACAAAGAGATATAGGATGGGGCCAGGTGGGGCATTAACTCCTGATGGGAGAAAAAGACCACCAGGCAACAGCAGAGCATTTACTTATAGTGGTGGAGATAAGGGAAGCGCAGGGGGAGGAAAAGGGGGCTGGTGTGTAAGTGGAGCCAGGGGAGTAGCTAAGGTCTGCAGGATGTCATGCTTGATGGTTGGCTGGCCAATGGGCAGGGAGGAAGCCAGTGCTCTTCTCCACCAGGCTTTGCTCCCCCACGCCCTCTGTCCTCCTGTGTCCTGTTCTCCTCCCTCAGGGCCCTGCCTCATCCATGGGAGAAGGCGAGTTAGGCCTGGCCATAGTGATCTAGAGGGCAGGGCTCCCAGCAAAGCCACACATATGTAATATTCCATCAGTTCCTCCTAGTTGTTCTTTAGGAGGTGAGTCTTTAGCATAAGGAAGGGATAGCAGGCCAACAGAGAGAGATTCACACAGGAGCAGGAGCCAATGTGTAGACATTAAGTGACTACTGGGAAGATGTTTATTCTAGTACATTTGGGACCCTCAAAACTTCACTCTGGCTGCATTAATCCATTAGATCCTCCTGGCAGGAATGGTCCGAATTTCTATGCTCTCATTTGATTTTCACGCCTCTCAGGGAAGTGAGGGTCTTGGTATCAAAGGCAGTCTCTGGTTAACATAGGAGTAAGTGTCTGGCGAGCAAGGCGAGGTCAAGGACCGACGCTATCATCCCCCTAAACACAATAGGGGCCCAACCAACTCCATTTCTGCGCTCAGTTCAGGAGGTCTCAGGCAGGCATCACCTGAAGAGGTATTCGTTCTTTTCCTTCCTGGGCTTCCAGCGAGGGAAGTATTTTGCTGTGTAGGGCCCACATCACATCCATCCCTTGGAGGGCCCTCTAGATAAGCTGGAGAATGAGTCAGAAAGCCTACCAAGATCAGAGTGAGGACCCTGAAGAGGTGTGAGGAGGCTACCTACCCTTATGCAGAGGTCTTCCCTTTGGTGAGAGCACTGGTAAGCCAGGTTTGGTAGATGTATGAGATGTCTTATCCCTTCCTTCCCAGTTGTCTCATGGATGTGAGGCCAGTTTCTAGCAGAAGCGATGATAGTTATCAGAACTGGGGACCGTAGCTCGGTAGGGAAGGATTAAACACTGACTGAGTGCCCGAGGAAGCAGCATTTCAGAAGATGGCGTCTGATCATTCCTTGCTTCATCATGATTTGAGCTGCTGGAAGCATGGTAAACCAGTCAGTCTATCATATCTCTGTATTTCATGTAAGGTAAATGTAGACTTGTGAAGGTTTGGGTCTGAAGAAGTGATATTACAGTGGTACCTTGGTTTACACATGGATTTCTTTCCTGATTTGGGGGAGATGGCTCTATTTGTGTTTGTGTGGGGAAGATGGTTGTGGTCATGTTTGTCGCCTGATGTGGACTCTGTGAACGGAAGCAAAGTTTTGCTGAACGCTTTTGTTTGAGAACCAAATTGCTTGCAAACGGAAGTATTCTTGAACTGAAGCATTGCTGTATGTCCCAAAAAGTTGCATTACTCAAGGGAAAGCCCCAGAGTCAGGATGACAACACACATCTCAGAACACACTGATCCAACAGAATTCAGGCTTGCCACAGCACTTGGGAAAATGGAGACAAACATGGTCACATGTGATGTTGCTGACTCTTCCTGAATGGTCATAGTGACATAGGTACTTAGTCAAAGTCAGCAATGTCAGTTCAGAGGACAGAAGGAGCATCCCACACTGTAAAGAGTTGTGTCGACCTTGACAGGGCCAAGTAATGACCACCCTCCACAGTGTAAGTGAGAATAGACATACTGGCTGCAATCTCCTGTTCATTCCATTAGAGGATCCGGACATGGTGGCCCAGTCTCACCAGCTCACTTCATGCACTGGTGTTTTAGGGAGGTGGTGGTGTAGGTGTGAATGTTGCATGTTGAGCCTCCAGTGTGTATGGTGCCCAGGAAATGTGGAGGATGCACATGGAGACATGCAGTAAGGCCTGGGAAGACTCCACCACAGGCATAGGGTTACCAAAGTACCGTGACAACTTTATCAAGCCAGGGAGCCATAGGCAGCTTTCAGCTGAACAGTGGCCCACAGTGGTACTTCTGGGGAGTTTTTGGTCAGGATTGTTTGTCACAGTGTGGGATTGTGGTGCCACGAACGATGAAGAAGGATTGCTCAGAGATGAGACTTAGTCCAGTCACTGAGGAGGTCAGAGGGGCTCTCTCAACCATAAGCACCCAGTATTAGGGAGACTCCTAGGAGCAGCAGTGAAGCTGAGAACTCTCTGGCTTTTATTCAGAATATCAGTGCAAGAGAAAAAAGCCAGAAATACAGCAGTTGGGTCAAGGATCTGTCTCAAGGATAGGCAGCTTTCTTGGGGAAAGGAGAATGACAACAGCTAGATACAACACGCCTCACTAATCTAAAATTCTTGTCTTTAGCTATTCCCTTCTCACAGAGCAAGCCTGCTTTTGTCATGCAGTTTAACCCTTCAGCCCCTGCCCAAGTCCCCGAGAGTTGTTCTTGATCCAAATGCCAGTGTCATATCACATTAGCAGACGGCAGTGTGTAGATGCTGTCAGTGCTTCTGATTAGGGCCTTGAAGCAAGTGCATGGCCCTCCCCAGAACACAGTGTTCTCTCCCATCTAGCCCTTGAATTACTCCAGGGAAGTGCCAGTGGATACACAGTGTCATTCCTTGATTTATTCACAGGCAAGTAAGACAGAGAGCTGCTTTTGTAGATAGAGGATATGGACTTGCTTGAGAGTGGTTAGGCCTCAAGACCCACGGGAAGCTAAGGCAAGAAATATAAATGATCACCTACTACAAAGAGTTGGATTCCCAAAGAATCAATCCTAGCCTTATGTTTAGACATGCAAGTGAAAAGGGAAGGGTTTGAGTTACAGGCGACACCTCACCAAATCATCTGATGTCTTGGGGAGGCCACTGCAATTGTCAGAGGGGGTAAAAATACACTCATTAAGTAGTCATCGCTCCTGCCTGGATACAAATGATATCTCCTACATAATCTACCACCTTCCTCAGCAATGAAGTGGACAGTGATACAGAGCCCAACGTTGCTGTCTCCTATGATTCCAGAGAATTCTCCAGTCAGATCTCTGGCAGTGCCCTCTGGAGGATTGTTACTTGCTCCTTCAGGTTTTTTGGGGACATAGAAACCAGGAGCACAAGAGTCTAGAGAGGCCTTATAGCACTCTTCTCAGGTAAAGTGTTTGGTAGAAGCTTCCATCAGAGCCACTATAGTTGAGCATTAATGCTGAGGACACTGACATCCTCCCTTTCTTCCTTTCTCCCTTAGGTAGCGATTCTTCATTGCCCACTCTGTCAACTTTCCTTCCTCCAGCCGTTCACTCACGCCATTATGTCTCAGTGTCAGGAAAATCTAGCATGCCTAGAGGATGAAGACCTTCAGGTATGCAGTGAGACCCCAGGCCTAGAGACAGCCCAGGTCTGCCGGGCTGAGGAAGAGAAATTTTCCTCCTCATGCCATCCTCTTGTTCCTGGCACTCTGGAGGAGGCACCTGTGGCTGAGTCACGCAATACTTCTGAGGGCCTTCAGTATTCCTGTTTCTCTCTGAGCAATTCTGAGGAGGGTGTTAGTAGCCAAGGTAATGAGCAGATCTCAAGTACCAGACAGGCTGCGGCAGCCCCTGGGAATGTGCCCCGTGATGCTCTGGATGAGAAAGTGTCCTTCTTAGTGGGTTTCATGCTGCTCAAGTATCAAATGAAAGAGCCAATAAGGAAGGCAGATATGTTGAAGGTTATCATGCAGGAGGATGAGGCGTACTTCCCCCAGATCCTACTGCGAGCCTGTGAGAGCATAGAGACGGTCTTTGGCTTAGATGTGAAGGAAGTGGATCCCATCAACCACTGCTATGGTGTCTTCATCAAGCTGGGCCTCACCTACGATGGGATGCGGAGTGATGGAGAGAGCATGCCCAAGACTGGCCTCTTGATACTTGTCCTGGGTGTGATCTTCATGAAGGGCAACCGTGCCACTGAAGAGGAGGTCTGGAAAGCACTGAATCTGGCAGGGATGTATTCTGGGAAGGATCACCTCCTGTTTGGGGAGCCCAGGGAGGTCATCACCAAAGAATTTGTGAAGGAAAAGTATGGGAATACCGGCCGGTGGCCAACAGTGATCCTCTGCAGTATGAATTCCTGTGGGGCCCAAGAGCCTGTGCTGAAACCAGCAAGATGAAAGTGCTGGAGTTTTTGGCCAAGATTCTGGGGACTGACCCGTGTCATTTCCCATCTCAGCATGCAGAGGCTCTGCTAGAGAATGTGGAGAGAGCACTAGCCAGTATCTCCCTGAGCGCTGCTTCCGGTTCCAGGTCCACTGCAAGTTACTGAGCGTGGGGCAGTAGTTTCTCCCACACCTAGTCAAGTGACAGGTGGATTGTTCACTTATTGTTCCAAGAGTAGATAGTTTGTTCCAGGAGAATGCTAGTATTGAAAGAATATAGGTACCTGTGGTGGGAT
This sequence comes from Heterocephalus glaber, assembly GCF_053883595.1. Taxonomy (NCBI): domain Eukaryota; kingdom Metazoa; phylum Chordata; class Mammalia; order Rodentia; family Bathyergidae; genus Heterocephalus; species Heterocephalus glaber. The sequence goes on from NW_028258240.1 coordinate 32,844, forward strand.
GGGTCTGACAGGAAAACAGAATATATCATTCACATGTTAGTTTTCAATGTGTAACCTGACAATTTAGTGTTTTATTTTTGAAGGTTGTATTTTTCAACAAATGTTACTTCATTTAAAAGAGGCTTAGTTTCAATATCTTGAATATCCAAATAATAATATTCACACATCATTCCATTTATGAGATTAACTAGTATGATCATGTCTATATGATAAAATGAAATCTCAAAGCATCATTTTATATGGTCATGTGGAATATAACAACACATTGAATTTACATAGACTTTTTTTGGAAATATGAAAGATCTCAGTCTTAATGCACCTGGCATCAGCTGAAAGAAGTAGAAATTATAAAAGTCGCTCCCTTTTCTTATTCCTTTTAGTGTCTTGTTCTGTAAAATTAAATGACTTATAAATGGCTTTGTTCATCTGCTTTACCGAGTTTAGGAGAAATAAAGCTGAATGAATTGCATAATGCGGATACTGGTTCCGTCTTCTCCAACCCTGAATCGTGTACCTGCTCTGGGAAAGCAGCGCACTACTACTGGGGATCCTGGGGTCAGGGGAACTGAGAAGCCACCTGTAGAGTTTTAACGTAGGAGCAGTAGCCTTGGAGACAGGAAAATAGGCCTTCTAATATCCAAGGACAAGTAGAAAGAAGGTACGTGCACGGAGGAGGAGGGGGCAAGTCCACATCCGTTTCTGTGTAAGTGTTTTCTCACAAGCATTGCTTGGAACATCTGAAAACCAAATTCTTTAAAGGAACTCAGCGTTAGTTTAAGCTGGACTGTGTGTCAGAGGAGGATGAAGGAATGGCGAGCAGGGACTAGCCTCTCAAAATGTATTTCTCAGATTTGAATCCCGGAAGCCTGTAGTGAAAATTGTCTATCAGTGTTCTCTGTTGATCCTGGGTAATTCTGAGAGGCTTCTCACCTGTGCCAGAAATGGTAGACATTCTCCTCTCTTCTTCAATACAGTTGATCACTACACAAACGGCATGTTTTATTCAAGTGTTTTTTGAGGAATAAGGATGATGCTCCTTTGACTAGTTACTGAAAATCAAATGTGGGTGGGGATGCATTGCCTTCACCCAGAAGAGACAATGCTCACTTCTTTCAGGGCAACATTTTGGGAGGAGGTACTGTGTGCTGAACCCAGGGCCTTCGCACTATGCTACATCCTCAGCCCTTTTTATTTGTTATTTTTGAGTCAAGACCTGGCCAAATTGTTACATCGCCCAGGGTGTGCTAGAACTTATCCTCCCACTGCTGCCTCCCAGGGTGCAGGGATGACAAGCGTGCACCCCAGGTCCCCCTTAAAAGGGAATTGTATGTTGCTTATCTCGCTTGTAATTTGACAAGCCATAAGTAAGGGCAAACATTTGGTGGAGAGGTGTGGCATGAATAAAAGCAGGATTTGGATTGTAGGACAACTTCGAGCAGGGACAGGAGTTTGAATTTCCACAAGATTTCAATCATACTACTGAAGAAGGCAGCCTTAAACCTAAATTAAATTCTGAACGTTGAGGGCGCAACATTATTGTTTTACTTGCTGATGATAATTTTTGTCTGATTGGATAGTCCCGGCCCCATGGCATTTTGTTTTCTGAGAAAGCCTGTATTTACATCATACACAGATAAAAGTAGATAGTTTTTGGTACCAGGGATTGAGCTCAGGACCTTGTGCTTGTGAAGCAGGTGGCAGCATCATTGAGCCAAATCCCTATCCCAAAAGTAGATTTGAATTCTACATAATCAAAGCAATAACTGCTGTTCAGCAAAAACTTGAAATACGCCAGGCATTTTGCCATCTTCTTCATATACTTTACACACTGTACATGGTCCTAGAAGATGGGAATTATCCAAGCCAATTGACACTCTGGTCTGAGCGCGTGTGATCGTGTCCTCTTTCACGTATCTGGTCATCCACACTGGGGTGAGACCTCTTTATTGAGTTCATCTAGAATTGCCTCTTTCACCTGGATTACACCTCTGTCCCTGGGCTGATTTCTATTGTCAGAATCCTTTCATGACTCTCAGGATGTAAAAGGAAACATGCTGTGACCAATGAACTTAAAGCAGGATTAAGACAGGAAGGTGAAATCAGATTCAAACACAACTTTAGGTTTGTTTATCTGTGGGATTCCTTTGGTAGAGTGCTGCTTCCCCTTCTCCCAAGATTTCTTGAGAACCACCTGGGTCTCCGTGCTGATATTTTGCCAACTCCTTGCCTTATGGCATGTTTCTCTTGGTTGTCTACAGTGTGCCCTCTTGTTCATACTGGAATCAGACTTGCTGGCCTTCAGCACACCCTCCTGTAAGGGTTGTATGCTGTTCTCATGGGGAGAAACAGTGCGGAATCTCCTGTCCTCCCCCTTCCAGAGTGCACTCCCACTCCTTGTTGGTTTCTTCACACTGGTGCTCCTCTGAGGGCAAATCACATTCCAGTTAGAAGATAAATTTGACAGTGAAATTCTGGCATGACCACCCTGTTGGGTGTCTCTTCCACATTCGAAAAGTAGTTTTCCAGGAAGCTGCTGAGGAGAGTCTCTTTTGCTGTGTCATCCATTGGGAGGTCTAATACTGAAGTTGGAGAGAGTGCACGGAAGTCACAGTGACATTTGCAGTGGAGCTTTCATCAGATGATATACTGGGAACTGGTTACTGATCACACAGATCTACGATTGAGCTTACCCGTGCAATCAAACCCAGTTAGTAAACTGAGTATTCTATACATGTGAGCTCCAAGGAGTTTCTGAAAAGAAGGATGTCTCCTGAGATCGGTGACCTAAAATCTCCTGAGGTGGGTGTAATATGCCAAGGGCATGGAGAGGCAGCACTCATTTCTTTCAAAGAGAAGTGTAATAAGTTCCCCTCATTGCAATTTGGCAAACAATAAGCTCAGGGCAGTTATTTTGGCAGGGGTTTAAAGAATGACAAAATGTGAGTTAGAAGAATCTGTGGTAACTTATGAAGCCTCCATCCATGGAAAAGAGGTATGGTAAAGCACACGGAACTCACCAGGTGACGCATCTCATGTGGATGTTTTCGTGACCTTCCCAGACTTCTTCAGAGAATGAAACCTGTTTTATTGCCAGACATGGCATCTTTGTTCAGCAAAGACAGAAGTAATTCAACACTGTGTCTTTTCTGACTTACAACCCAGGGAAAAAAATCCTGTTTTACTTTTTCCTCTTTTCTATGGGTGTAGCACACTGTCAGGTGTGTTCCCTCATCCTGAAGATAGTAGAAATTTAGACTTTGACCATGAGTCAATAGGAAGTAGAAAATTGTCACCCTCTTAAGGTGTTAGAAATTATGGCATAGCTATGTGTGGAAAGGTATTGTCATATTTTGTATTGAAAATGTACCTCAAAGGCCTGGTGATGGGATTGTGGGGATTGCTCTGGCCCAAAATCAGTGGACCCAGCTGACCGTGGACTGAAATCTCTGAAACCATGAACCAAAAGACAAATTTCTTCCTTCAAGTTTACTTTCTCAAGAATTTGGTCACAGTGACAAAAACCTACTAAAACAGGTATGATTTGATGCAAACTATCATAAGAAAGAAAAATATCAGGCAGACATGGTGATGCATGCCTGTAATCCCAGGAATCACATAGGCTGAGGGAAGAGAATCTAAAGTCACCCCAGGGCCACATAACAACTGAGACAGACCAAATCTGGAAATAATAAAAATAACAAATTCACAATAGATGTTTATGCAGGTAGCTCTGTGTCATGGTCCTGGGTTCAATGCCCAACCCAAAAATGGGTAGGGGGATTTCAGTGCTCAGTCTCACTGTATGGGATCATTTAAAACACTCGCTGTTAGCCCGTGTGTGGCAATAATCCCCCAAAAAGAGAAACACAACATGACAGGATGTGGAAAATGTTTGGAAAATTTCACAGAATTTGACCTTGGAAACTGAGCCTTGAACTGAAAGGGGTATTAGAAAAAGTTCTACCAGTTTGTCTATTGGAGACCTACTCTGTAAAGTGCAAGGGAGGCCGCAAGTGCTCCTCCGTATCTGGGCTTTTTCTCCTTCCTGGGCCTAGGGAGAGATAAAAGTGTTCTTGTAGTTAGAAATAACCACATGACTAGGCCTTGCCATTTGTGCATGACTCAAATAATAGCACTCATTCCAGGCCACATTCTTGATACTCACTGTAGCACCTTCCATGCTTTGCTCTCCTTCAACATCAAATGCAGAGATCATGAGTTTCGAAGTAGAACTTCGAGAAGAGAGCGGCGTAGACTCTTTGCTGTCCGTTAGCACAGAATGGCTGCCAGTGCACATGTATGATAGTTAGTGTCCTCAGGCGGCCCGGTGCTTCCAGCCGATCTTCATCAGAAGTAGAAGTTGTATAACTCATAAGTCAATCTAAATTATGAAAACATGCAAATACCCCAAAAAACAAGCTAATGTTTCAGATGCATCAAAATTGAAATGCGAAGGCTGTGGAAAACATACAAATACTTAATTTTGTCCATTAGAGAATATTACACACTTAAGAGATATATATTGATTTTTATGATTTGCTTTGTGTCACTCAGCATAATGACCTGGAGATGAACTCAGATTGTTGCCTGTACCACCTTTGTGTTGTTTTCGCTTACGGCTTGGTATGTCTTATAGAAAACAGAGCTTTTCTGTTTTGTCTTAGTGGTACTGGGGAACAAACCCAGTGACACTCTGCCAGCGAGTTGCTACCTGGCCCCGTTTATTTAGTTTTTCATTTTGACACAGGGACTCCCTAAGTTACCCTGTCGGGCCTTGAAGTTGCCATCCATCCTACTGTGTAGCAGGGATTACAGATATGCACCATAAGCTTCTGACTAATGATCTTTTATCCACTCCCACAGATAAGGACAACTGGTTTTCTCCCATGATTTGGTCTTTACCCAGAGAGCTGCTGTGAACATCCATATGCAGTTTTCGTGTGTGTGCCTGCAAGTCTGGCCTCTGGCTACCTGTCCTGGGTGTGATCATCCTGAAGGCAAGCGTGCCACTGAAGAAGAGGTCTGGTCTGGGGAGCACTGGATCTGACAGAGCTGTATGCTGGGCAGCAGCATGTTCTTTATGGGGAGCCCAGGGAGCTCCTCACCCAAGACGTTGTGCAGCAAAAGTGCCTGGAGTACCAGCAGGTGGCCAACAGTGATCCTGTGCAATATGAGTTCCTGTGGGACCCAGAGCCCATGCTGAAACCAGTAGGATAAAGTCCTGGCCTTGTTGGCCCAGGTTCACAGGACCAACCTGGGTGCTTTCGCACCTCAGCATGTAGAGGCTGCTAGAGGAAGGAGAGAGAGCACCAGCCAAACTTCATTCACAGCTGCTTCCAGTTCAGGGCCTCTCCAAGTTCCGATACCTGGGGTAGTAGTTTCTACCAGACCTAGTCACGGCAGAGTGACAATGTTCACTTGTTGTTCCAAGATGGTATTTCCTTAGTTTGTTCCAAAAGAATGTTAGTTTTCAAAGAATGTAGGTCCTGTAATGAATCTGAAGAGAAACCAGAATGTGTCATCCATGCATTTTTTACTTCTATGAGTAATCCGGCAATGTACAATTTTAGAAGCTTTAATTTTTCTAATATCATTCATTTAGAAGAGCTTTGATACTCTGTCAATGCATGATGTCATTAAGGTTTTTCCTCCAAATTTGGAAACTGAGAGTTTGTTAATGTTTGCATACTTGTTGGCATCTATATCAGTACTGATTGGGTAATTCTGGACTAGCTTAAAATTTCCTTTGCATCCTCAAGGGGTATGGCCTTTGAATAGCCCTTTTCCACCCCAGAACAGTTGCGGCTAAGCCAGCCTTGTCTGAGGGCCAGGGTTTGATTTGTATGGAGATCCTAACTGAGCATGTAACCCTCCCTTGTAACCACACAGCGTGTAAGCCATGCTTCGAGGTTATCTTGGAAAAGGCACACTCGTGCTGTCCCTTCTGTCTCCTCCTGATCACTTTGTGTGCTCAGTACCACTGTGTACAGTCTCCAGTATGAAACTGTGGGAGCCAATTCAAAGGCACTATCCCAATGCATGCTGCTCTGGCTGGCAAGGATTCCACTTGTAGAAATCATGTGGCGAGAATGGGCCTCCCTGCCTAATCCTGGATCTTAGAGGAAAAACTTCCACTGTTTTCTATTGACTTTCGGACGAGGTTGGGTCCGCTTTCCAAAACATAATACCCACGTCCACAACTCAGAGGAGGAGAGGTCTAATTTGGCTCACGGTTTCAGAGGTTTCAGTCCAGGATCTACTGTCTCTAAGATGGAGACATCAGGGCCGAAGGTGTGGGAGAACCAAGCTGCTCACTTCATGGTGGCCAGGAAGCAGAGCACAGGGAAGAGCACCAGTGAGAGATGTCCCCTCCAAAGGGACGCTCCCAGGGACCCGCTGCCCACTGGGCCGACTTCCTAACAGCACGTGTAGCTGTGAACATCCGTGGAGTCATCTGTGCATGGTGTGGGGCCCCCGTGATCCAATCACCAGTCCAGGAGTCTCTTCATCCAGGGAAGTGGACAATTAAGTGGAACTTTCCAGCCCCACCCCTAAGAGTGTAATGAGGGTGGGCCTTCTGCGGTAGCCTTGTCTTCCCCTCCCCTCCCCTCCCCCTTCTCATCCTGCCCCCTCCCGCCACTCTCTTCTCCTCTCCTCTATTTTTTCACACAGGCTCTTGCTACTGGCCTTCATGTCAGCATGGAGCTCGGACTGGCCCAAAACTCTCAGTCACCCTGCCTCAGCCTCCCAAGTTCTGGGGCTACATGCTGCACTGGCACCGCTAAAGCTTCCTTGATGATATTTGTGTGCTGCTGCTGTCCCAGCTCATTCCCTCTTCAGCAGGTTTGTTTCACACATTTCCAATGAGCATTCTCTCTCCCTCTGGTCTCTCTGTTTGTAGTCTCTTCCTGTAGTGCTGTAGGACTCTAGTAACAGGCCCAATGCAGTCTTGTCATTTGTTCCGAACTAACCGAAAATATCATTCTGAGTTGTCCTTAGCAGCTTTTGCACAGAGCAGCTTACGGCCTTCCAACTTCTGTCCCACGGGCTCTGCTAAGCGCTCAGGTTCATCCTTGGCTCTGTGGCCCTTTCCATCTCTTTCCACAGCCTTGCCCACTTCAGCTTTCCTGCACAGCCACTAGCATCCCCTTGACTGCTTCTGACTCCACCCGCACTCTTCCCCATGGCTCTCACTGATGAGGGCGGCACAGCTCCATTTTGAGGGTGTTCTATCACCCTGGTTGCAAAGACCCTTGCAGTGTCCTGGGCCACGAAAAGAACCCTCTCTGGTCTCAGTTAATTTTGAAATCTATTTCCCTGATACTATATATGGTCTAAGACTAAAGCCCACGGTCTTCTATCTCAGTATTCTCAGTTGTTCCAAGAATCCAATGACTGATTTCACTGTCAAAGTCAAAATAAAGTCTCGGAGAGGAGCTTACTCCCTGCTCCACAGCTTCTTAAAGATGAAATTAGCACTAGAAATACACCAGGGGCTTTTTTTCATACCTTGTAAATGGTGAGACAACTTGGGAATCATTTATGAGGGACATCTAGTGGACAGGAATCAGAAGGCAGCTAAACATCCTCCAATACGTAGACCTTTACAGCCTGACACGTTGACAGCACACAGGTTGAAAAAGTCTGCACAGGCAAATAAAATGACACTGCCTGGGATGGGGCACAGACAGCAGGATTTTGGGGCTCCCCGGGTCATTAGAGCGTACATCATATAAATTAGGGAAACAGGGTATTCCTGCTCAACCTCTGTTATGTGATACAGATTTTATCTCTAGGACTCACAAGCTCATACACTTCTACCCAGTTTTCTAGTAAATGTTTTCTTTCTAGTCATTGGTAAAATATCATGATGTTCTGGATACCATTTTTCCATGTGGGCATGTGTGTGTGTGTGTGTGTGTGTGTGGGCATGTGTGTCTGAAGAAGACCGTCCTTACCCAGATGTTGTAGAGATGGTCTTATATATTTCCTTCTAAAAGTATCATCAGGGAGCTTATTTTATTCTGTGTGGTTTAAGCTATGGGGCTAAATTTATCTTTTCCTATGGATAATCACTTGGCCTAGCTGTTTAAAAGTTCTATTCCTGGCTGGGCCTTGAGGTGCACGCCTGTAATCCCAGCACTCAGGAGGCTGAAGCAGGAGGATCACCGAGAGTTCGAGGCCAGCCTGGACTACATAGTGAGCTCAGGGCCAGCCTGAACTACAAAGGGAGACCCTGCCACAAAACAAAACAAAACAAAACAAAGTGCTATTCTTTTTCCACATTTCAATGCCACGTGGGTCATAGGCCAAGCTGTCCCATGTTGGTAAATCTGTTTCCAGGAACTCTATTCCATCGTCCTCTTTGTGAATCTCTTTGCAATAAAACAGCTTTATTGAGATTTAATTGATAGGGAGGAAATTGCACATACTCAAAATATATTATTCGGTAAGGTTTAAGAAACAATCTTAACCATTTCAAGTATAGAGTTCTACAGAGTCACACTGCTGTGTGACTAGTCTCCGGAATGTTCTAGTGTCACAAAAATGAGTCTATTATCCATTAAAACTCCCCATCCCCCTGCTCCCAGCCCCTGACAACCTCCATGCTACTTGCTGGTTCTGACTTTGATCATTCTAGGTACTTCACACAAGTGGAATCACACAATACATGTGATTTTGTGACTGGTTTATTTCCCTTAGCCTGACGGGCTTGAGGTTCACCCTTGTAGCATGGGACAGGAAATCTTTCCCTTTAAGGATGAAAAATAAGTTACTTATTCATTTCTCCTTGAACATCTAAAATTATGCCACTATAGACGTGTCTCTTCCTGACAATAGTACAAAGTATCTGAGTAACCACAGCTTTACAGAAAGCTTGATATAATCAAAGTCCTCTCATACTTTTTGCATGACCACCTGGCTTGTCCATTGGTGCTGTTTTACACTTCTAAGTGAGATAAGATCTGCCCATCAAGCTTCATGAGAAACTGCAGTGACCACAAGTCTGTGTTCCCCATAATCCTGTTTCCTTGCTCCTGAACACACAGTTGGAGTCAATAGCCCAGCTATCTGGCTGCTATTAGTCCTCGTTATGTGAGCAGGAATGGCTGCATCCCCCCTCCAGCCAGCCCATAAACCCCCATGAAAAGACGCCAAACGCCTTGGGCTTCCAGACAGGTGCAGATAAGCATGGAGCCCTGGCCACCTCCCTGCTAAGGACTTGTGGCTACAAGATTGAAGGACACTGAGCCACAGCCAGAAGGGACCTCACTTTGGACACAACAGGAGTCAGAAATAACACTACTGTGGGAAGTCATGGCTGTTTCTCCATTTATCAGAGCAACTAATGGTCCCTAAATGAGCATGAAACTCTTGTGGACTTTTGGTTGGAACTGGAGTAGACGGAGGGGACTCACTAAACTTAGAACACAGGCCCGTTTCAGTGATGTACATAGCCTATACCTTTACTTACTGTCTTGTGAGAATTTCAACAAAGAAGATTTACTCCCACTTAAAGTCATATTTATTTTCCAAAAGCTTCTCTGGGGCTAGGGATCTACCTCAGCGGTGGAGTGCTTGCCTAGCATGTGTGAGACCACAGGCTCCATCCCCAGAGCTGAAAGAGTAAGACTGTCACTGATGTATCGGAATGGATAGAGTTTTCTTTGTAATTATTGAAGTATAATTTGTAAATTAAACAATTTAAGTAATTTCGGGTATAAGGTCTGAAGAGTTTTAGTAAATTTTGTAATGGTGGGACCGTGACCACACCCCTGCTACAGAACCTGCTTATCACCCCCTAAATTCCCTAGTGCCTCCCTGTGGTCACGCTCCACTCACTCTCACCACGGGAATCACAACACTGTTTTCTCTCTGTGGCGCTCCTTTTCTAGAAAATTCTTAAACATGGAGTCGTGACTATTTAGTCTTTTCCTGGATAATCATGTTGACAGTAAAAATTGTACTTTCCTTTCTTCCTTTGCATTTCTTTCACTTTAATTTCTTTCTCTTTCTGTTTAGAAGTTACGCTTACACTTTCCCATACATTTACTGAAAAGCTAAAGTTAATGAACGACTCAGAACAGACTCTAGAGACCTTAGCACTTATCAGCCCTCTCCCATCTTAAGCTTTTATATGCAACTCATAGATAGCCATTTAAAATTTCAATCCGGGCTGGTTTACCTTAGCAGCAGGCTCATCATTTCATTTGTTCATCATTTCTTCTTGATCTGGCTCCATTTTGGGTCCAATTGCATTCCTTCCCAAATTGGCTCCTTTGGAAAGCCCTTCATCTGGAGCGGCCTTCATTTTGTCCTCATGCTTGAGCAGTGGCTTAGTAACTAATGGACTCGGACTCAGCACTTGAGCATTAAGTTCATGTCTTTGAAGACATTTCTGTTTTTGTTTTCTCTCACTTTGCTGTTGGTTGAAAGTCTGTGGTCTGTCAGTCTAGTTGTACATCCTCTATCATTCATTTGCTGGTTTTTCTCCTCTGGTTTCCTCCAACAACTTCCCTTTGTACCTGAAAGTCCCTGCGTTTGCTTATGTGTCTATGTATGAGTCTATTTTTATTTAGCCTAGTGGAGACACACTATCCTTTCTCAACTTGAGGATTCATGTCTTTCAGGAATGCTGGAAAAACTTAAGCGCACTTGCATGATTGCCTTCTCACCGGCTATTTTTAGTGTACAGAAATTCCATGCACTATTGAATGGGCCTTCTCACTTTATCTTCCCCGCCTCTTACAAACTCTTTATCACTTCATCTATTGCTTTTTCATAATCTGTTTCAGGGTTCATAACTCTGCTTTAGGTTGTAATCCAAGATTCCCGATTCTCTCAGCACCTGCATCTATCCAGCTGTGTAACCATAACATAGCAGTTGATACTTTGGGGATCACATGGTTCATGGACATTGTCACTGTCAAATGTCCCCAGGAAGGGGAAGTAAATTCTCCAGCAGACCCTGACTTAAGGTAATGCATGAGACTGTGCAGTTTCTTGAGGTTCGTGATTTTGTCAGGGTCCTCTCAACACACCAGTAACTTCAGTGGCCTGGGTCACGGGCGACATCCAGACCACTGGGTCTCAGCAGGGACACGGTCACCCCTCAGAGGACACTTGGAAATGTCTGCTCATTTGCGTTTTTGCAGTTGGGGGAACGAATGCCACTACTGGCCTCTAGTGGGAAGAGGTTGCGGATGCTCCTAACATCCTCAATGCACAGCCCAGCCTCCCTGTTCCCAAACAACCCACCCCAAAATGTCCACAGTGCCAAGGTTGAGAAAACTTGATCTGCCCTGGAAAAGGAAAAGTGTGGTATGGGTTAATCTGAAAATGGAGTTAAAATCTCCATGGCCTTGTGCTCTGTAGGGAATGATTATTGTAAACACATTTTCTCGCTAGCACTGCCAGACACATAACTCCCCATGCAACCTCTTAGTACCACCAAGAGCTTAACTCCCTATCTCTGCTCCAAGCTTGAACGCATTCTGGAATGTAATGTACTCTCTATGAGGCCCACTCTAAGTTGTGTCTTGCTTATCTGCTCCTCCTTGGCAGACCCTACCCTAAACTGATGCATACGCCAAATATGTTTCTGACCTTGAGTTTGACCTCGCTATAGACCAATCAGTAAGAATGATTTTATGTATGTAACCAATCAACTGCCTGCTCTGCTTCTGTACTAGTTTCTGCTTGCAAATCCTATATAAACTGTAGACAGACAGAAAGACAGGGCCTGGTTCTCTGAGGAATTATCCAACCAGGCCCATCGATGTAAATAAAGTTTGCTTTCTGCCTCCACGTCCCGGGTGCCTGTTGGTATTTCTCATTTGCTGTTACAAACTCACCAATGGGTGCATCTGGCAGACCTCTAAGCTCTGAGAATGGGTATTTTCTGTGTGCACACAGGAGCCTATTTCCACACTCGGAGCCAACCTGGAGTTGGTCCCTGTCACTGATGTGAGCTGGCACACACCAGCCAGCACACTTCCCTGCCTGTGGATTTTGGCAGCATGTGAACAGGAAGTGTTGGGCGGCAGACTTCCAGAAATGAAACCCTTCAAAGAAGAAATGGACGACAGCACAGAGGAGGCCAGGACCTTGAGACACACGCTGAGAATCAGAGGCAGAGATTTTATTTGCAGCGAGGACAGAGTTGCCTCAGTATGCCAGCGAGGTGGCAATTTCCCCACACCCCCTGTGCTCAGGCCTTCCCCCACATCCCATCTCAGCTCTGAGCTTCCCTTAGGGCACATCTGCCGCTGCCATTGACTTGGGCTTTGTGAAGCTCATGGCCCCAAAGCACAGGATGCCACTGAGGAGGGACAGAGTGGCAGTGATGATGCCTAGTGGGAACACATAGGAGAAGTGTTTCTTGGTCACAACCTCTTTGCCCACAGTAAGCGCTAATGGGAAATCAAGGGGCTTTGGCCAGAAATGTCCATGACATAGTTGCAGCTCACAGCCAGAGCCACACAGCAAGAGTTGAGGCAAAGAAGGAGGACCAAGCTTCTGTAATAGAGTCGCAGGAATTCTGGGTAGGTGGGCTTCAGCCTGCTGAGCAGGAAGGCCACTGTGCTGAGAATCAGGGCCACTGGCTGTACAAACTTCACCAACACCATTAGATCTTTCACAAACTCAAGCTCAACTACCTGGGTCCACCCCCTGTACATGTTAGCCACTACTAGCACATCAACCACTGTGCCAGAGTTGTTTTGCCTGAGAGAATCCTGAGCATCCCAAAGGCCAATGAAGGCAACAAGAGAAACCTGGCTGTTAAGTTCCCACATGCGCCAGGATACGCTGCTCACTACGATGATACCCAACACCCAGGCCACGGAACTAAACAGGAAGGCAGTCAGGGCACAGATGTGCTGCTTCATTCCAGGAAAACTGTAGAGGATGTTGCAGAGGCAGGAAGCCAGAGCAGGAACACCAAGGAAGGGAGAGAAAACAGAACATGAGTCATGGGGAGAGGGGGGTAAATATTTACATGCTGTTGCCCACGTATGAAATTTGTATTTAAAAGTTCTTCAGGGGCCGGGGATTTAGCTCAGTAGTTCCAGCGCCTGACTTGCAAGCTCAAGGTCCTGAGTTTGATCCCCGGTAGCAAAAAAAAAAAAACAAAACAAACAGGAAAGTTCTGCATATGTTCTGCTGTCCTAAATATTTTACTTGACAAGAGAAAGAAGCCTAGCAGCTGTGTGTGGCAGAACACCTGTAATCCCAGCACTGAGGAGGCTGAGGCAGGAGGATCTAGAGTTCAAGGCGAGCTCAGGCTGCATAGTGATTTATAGCTGGTCTCAGGTGCATACAGATACCTTGTCTCAAAGAAAGAAAAGAAAGTACAACTGAGAAAGGGAAAGACAGAGGAAGGAAGGAAAGAAGGGATGGAGGGAGAGAGAAGAGAGAAAACAGAGAAACAAGGGGAAGGGAGGGAGGGGAGTGGCAGAGGGGAGGAGAGAGGAGAGGAGAGGAGAGGGAAGAGGAGGGAGGGGAGGGAAGAAGGAGGGAAAAAAGCCTAGGAATCCATGACAGCTGTGGGCGAATGAGTTGGTAGGTGATTTTGGAGGACAGTGTGGCAGAATCTTTCAAAAGCAGACATGTTCATGTCTTGTCTATCAATTCCCATCTTGAGAATTCATACTGAAATAAGAGTTTGTACAAATATATGGAGCAATGTTCATTTCAGGGTCCTTTGCAATAGAGAAAATTGGAAGAAACCAAAGTGTTGATAAATAGAGGGGTGTTCAAGTAAATTATGGCATCTTCAACATCATAGTGCAATAGTACATGGCCATTACGAAGAACGAGTTAACCCATATGAAATCTAGGAAGAAAAAATAGTATCCAAAATGAATAAAATGTAAAACCCAAAATGAATAAGAAAATGCATGGTGTGAGCATTTGTGTTAAAGGAAAACCATATCTGCTTTTCTTTATATACACAAGTAGATATGAACACATTTGTTAAAAGTTGAAAAGATGCACACAAAAGGAGTCATTCTAAGGAAATCAGTTTGGTAGAGAGGAGCTTTTCATTCTTATCTACATATATTTCCACAATTTGTTTCTCTATTTGCTTACTGGTTGGTTCGTCTTACAGTAGTGTGGATTGAAACAAGGGCCTCACTCATGGTAGGAAGTGCTCTGCCACTGAGATAAACCCTCAGCCTATCTGTAATGCTTTGTAATGAAAAGCACACATACTTTATAAGGAAAGGTGGCCTGAGCCTGACCTTATGGATCTATATGGGAAGTGTCACACACCACGCCCATTTACCTTTTTAACCCATTGCTTGCTCCAAACTCTACCTATTGGCTTCTTGTGGGTGCAACTTAAAACCATCCTGATGCACCTCATATGCAGCAAATATCTTGTATGAAGCAAAGCATACACTTCACATTTAGATTGGGAACTCAGTTATTTGTCTCCCCTGTCAATTCAAATGCATGGAAGTGTCAGGGGTAATAACAAATTGCAGTTGGGGGGCCACCCCTGGGGTTGATTCCCAGAAAGGTGGTGGTAATGTCTGCCCAAGCATGTGGGCGATGTGGGCGCTGCCCATGCAAATCATTCTAGGGGCCTCCAAAGTCCATCTCCTTCCCATGCAGTCTGCTGTCTCCAACCAGGCCCCAGTAAGCACCAGGCTTCCTTGGGATGTGCTTTCTCATAAGGGGAAGGCAGCTGGCTACTGTGAAAGTTGCCTTGTGAGACAGGGGTGGAAATGATGGCCAGGTTTGAGAATTCACTGTCCAGAGCACTTCCTTGCCAAAGGAGATCTGAGGGAATGGACCACAGGATCAGGCACTTTTGATGGAGAGAGGGCATCAGCAAGGAGAATGCTGCAGTTGTCAGGAAAATGTGCTAGTTTGGGGTGGATCTGGTGATGTCTGTGTAGGGACATGTTTTTCTCAAAGGCCAAGTAAGAGAACTACATGTAACTTATCTACACATTTACCTAGGGGTGCGGAGGGTCACCGTCCACAACAGAAAGATGGAATGATAACTATCCTTTGCAGAAGTAGGAATCATTCTTCACGAAGAGGAAAATGTCCAACCAATAATGAAAAGTGATGAACCACCTACAGGAAGAGAAGTATTGTTAGGTAAAATTTGAGGTAGTAAACAAGGCCTACAAAATCCTTGGCTCCCATAAAATAGTCACTACAGCTTTACCCTGTGTTTTGCATAACACAGGCCCTTGTGTCAGTGCTGTGTGCATATGGGTACGTTCAATCCTCAGAGTCCAGTAACAGATGTAAAATTGTGATCCCCGTCTTACTGCTGAGGAGAAAGAGCACAAAGAGATGCAGGACATATGCAAGTTCAATAAGCGACATAGACATAAATGGCAGTGCAGACTCCAGAGCCCTCACACACAGTGCTTCCTGCCCATCTTGCTACACGATGGGATTTATTCACATCAAGAGAACCAACAAGGGCGGGAGGTGTCGCTCAGGGTACAGCACTTGTGTAGCACGCACAAGGCCCTAGGTCCCATCTGCAGTGACACAAAAGAAGAGTGTCAACACGCAGATGACTCCCATCAATTATAATAATGCCTACCCATGACCTTTTCTGTGTCCTCTGAAAATGAAGCCTGAGTGACAGAAGCAGATGGAAACATGTAGAACCCTTGGTTCCTTGCCTCCTCTTGGCTTGAATAAAAACATCTTCAAGGTCAACTCTTTCATCCAAAAAGATGAAAAGAGAAATTTGAGCAAGGGTGTGGAGACACGGGCATCCTTGTGCACCGCTGTGGGAATTGTACAGTGATTCCTGGAAAACTTGACCTAGGAATCCACATGTGAGTCAGCAATGCTACTTCTGGGCATGCGCGAAAAAGAGGTCAAGGCTGGGTCTTGAGAACATGTTTCCATAGCGATGATCATGGCATTATGCACAGTCATTCAAAGGGGAAACAACCCAAATGTCCACTGATGGATGGGAAGATAAACACATGTGGCCTCGACACAGCACACAAAGGGAGAAAACTCTGCCAATGCTACAACCTGCATGAACCCTGAAGACATCGTGCTGAGTGAGGTAAGCCATCAAAAGGCAAATACTGCAGGTTGCACTTATACAAGACACCTATAGGAGGCAGATTTCCTAGAAACAGAAAGTAGAATGTGCATGCCAGGAGCTGGGAGGAGAGTGAATGGGAGGAAGTGGAGATGGAGTTTCAGTTGTGGACCATAAAAGAGTTCTAGAAACGGATGGGAATGATGAAATATACTGAGTGCTCCTGATCTCAACATGTCAAAAAGACTGGGATGATAAACTTCATGCCATGTATATTTTTCCATGGCAGTGTGGGACTGCATAACCTTTGTTCCTTGTCTCCAGCCCCATTGCAATTAAATGTGAGTTAATGGATAAAGAGGCTTGTTAGTTTTGGGACACTAGATAAAAATCTGTAACAGACCTAAAGTCCCAAAGTAAACTACTCAACTCCTTGTTTGCCTGGAACTGATGTTCCAGACACCACAATCTATAGAACAAGCTGCAAATGTCTGCTGACCATCAATACGTGACAGTCGACCACTAACTTTGTCCCCTTTTCAATTCTATATGATAACTTCCCCTCAACCCCCTATAAAAACAGCCTCGGACTCTGAGCCCGTTGCCTCTCTAAGCTACTTTGCTTTGGGAGTGCCGTCTGGCCAGACTAATAAAGGTCTACTTTCCAACTTGTCTGGTGTGTTCCCAGGTGTCCTTCACTGCAGTCAGCTCCTCAGAGCGTTTTGTAAGGCCCTCGGTCTTACAGCAGAAAAGTCTCACTGGAGAAGGCTACAGTGGAAACTGCCTCCAGGGTCTTCACACTCAACTCTGTGCCCAACCCTGTTCTCCTGATCATTTTATCAGTGCATGTTCATACCATCCGGTGTTTCCATTCCCTGTGGGGAGCTGGTACGTGTGCGCAGTACACCTTAGTTCTTCTCTAGCCTCTTTTCCTCCCCTCCTCCCACCCCCCCACCCCCGATCTCCTGATCCCCATCCCTTTCCGTACATGTTTGCGGTACATGAGCTTTCCATTCCTTGTGCAGACATGGTCCGTGCACCTCACACCTCTTCATTCCCTTTCCATCCCCTTTCCCTCCTCTGCCTCGCCCCTCCCTCCATCTCCTGATCCTCCCCTCTTTGAGAAAGCTCTGGGATTGCTGAGTGGCTCCTTGCCTCCTTCCTGGGAATACTCACTTGCTTCCCTTCCTTGGCTGCTTCTTCAAGCACCACCTATATCTCACGGTGGGATGAGTCCCTCCTCACCACACCCGTCCTTCCTGTCTGCATTTCCCATGCAACCTTTTATCTCAGCCCGTGGCTTGCATTGTGTCCCCCAAAGAGACACATCAAGGTCACAGCCCCAGACCTTTAGAATAAGACTGAACATAGAGCCAGGGTCTTTACAGAGGTCCTCGAGCTCAAGGGAGGTGTAGAGGGGGCCTGAATCCAATGTGGCGGTGTCCTCAGAAGATGGGGACAGGACCTGTAGAGGAAGCTATGTGCAGCGCTGCTATGATGTGCACAAACCTTCCTGGGCATTGGGAAGAAGAGTAGCTTGCGTGGCCCGCCTCAAGGAAGATTCATGCTGGAAGGAAATGGAGACACGTAAGTGACAAATGCAGATGGGCGAAACCGGCCTGAGAGGCAGCTGCACACACAGCCTGCAGGAGAGAAGATGCAGCGAGGATGCCACATGGGGCGGGGGTGGGGGACAGATAATCTTTGAGGAAAAATTGTCCTAATTTCACCCTAAGGAGGAGTCTGAGGCCTAGAAATGGGAGGAGGGGAGGTCACTGCGTGTGGAGACTTGCCCTGAATGCTGGGTGGCTCCTAGGGTGGGGCAGTGAAGAAAGGAAGAGGCAGGAGCAGCCACAGAAGCCTGCCCTAGAGAGCACTGAGGGGGCAGGAGTGGGTCATGGGAGGGGCATGGCTGTAAGTGGAGGGCAGGGCCAGGGCTGCTGCAGGTGACAGCAGGAGCCAAGCTGATGGCCAAGCCGTCTGGGCAGGTGCATATCCCAGGCAGTCCTCTTATCAGCCAGCTCATCCTGAATAAGTTATAAGGAAGGGACAGTGTAAGTGGTACCCTGGCACCCTGAGTGGGTTTAAGTGACTGTGAGCATTTCTGTAGCGATCACATTAGGCACTGCCCTTGAGGCTGTGGGCACACTTGCTCACGGTGAGGAAGAAAGATCCATTACTCCAGGGCTTAGGGAGTGACAACACATCATGCACTTGATGGCCTCCCTGGGTAAACAGACAAGAATCTCCATGGCTGTTTGCAGGCTTGGGCAGATGCATGGAAAGATCTGGAAGGACAGCCCCTGGCAACCTGAAGGGGTCTCTGTGAGGGGCAGGGGGGTCTGGGGTGACGAGGCCTTGTCCCATTCACAGTGTGTCTTTGTGCACCATTTATTTATGCTCACGAGTAAGGTTTCCATGGAGGAGGCCGAGAAAGACAGAGACACAGAGACAGACTCAGAGACTGAGAGAGACCCAGGGAGACAGAGACAAAGGCACGCACAGAACCTGAAAGACAGAAATTGGGAGGATGGACCGAGCCAGAGAGAGAGAGAGAGAGACAAAGGACAGGTGGAGAGAAAGGCACACACAGAGGCTGACAGAGGCAGAGAGGGGCAGAGGGAAGGGTGGGAGGGTATATATTTCCAGGAAAGCTGTTCCAAACCCTTTGCTACGTAAAAATCTCAGCTGCAGAAGACTGCGTGGAAATGGCTCCACTTCTGTGCAAACTAAGGAAAGGATACATGGCACAGGTGTCTGTAAAAGCACAGAAGAGACAAAGGGTCTATATGTGCAGACAACAAACATCACCTCTGGGATGTGGGACAGCGGATGGGGACACAGGTGGGGTCAACATCCTCTTGGTCCCAGGCCACGGCTAATGAAGAGGACATTCCATTCAGTGAAAGAAGCGAGGCAGCAAAGGTCCGGTCCTGGATGACTCCCCTTCTGGGGTCCCTGGAGAGGTAACTCCAGAGACAGACAGGAGAAGATGGTGCCCAGGGCCTGAGGACAGGGAGGAGGGGGAGGTGGCAGTTCATGGCCACCGTGTTTCCCATGGGGACAGTGAGAGAGTCTGGACATGGATGGTGATGACAGTCCCGTCTGCATGGCAACACACTAGGTGTCACTGAGCTGTACACTGAGAACTGGTTAGAAAGGCACATTTGATGCTTCGGGCCATTTCCCACAGTGAAGAGTCCATAAACATGAAGGACAGAGCATCCACTCACCAGCGTGCTGTCTTGCGGGACCCGGTGACAGGACGAGATGATGGCCTGCTCCCTGGGCCACCAGGGCTGACAGGCAGGGCTGCTCGCAGGGTCCTCACAGGCTCCTCTCGCTGGCGTCTTGGTCCAGGAACCAGGAGCTCACATGCACAGGATGGGCCTGCCTCTCAGCTCCAAGCCTTTCTGCGGCAGTTTCCATGGTCACCACACTCCACCCCTCCCCCATCCATCCAGTCCTGTGCTGCCAGCTCATCAGCACAATGACGCCCGTCATCCAGGTTGGCCCTGGCACTCACTGTGTGCCCTGTCTCTCTGCCATCATCCGGGTACAGCATATTCACCCATGGGTTATCAAGATCCATGTGACTGATTCTGACCAGTTTCCTCTCCCTTTATTTTTCGACCCTCCAAAGCAGGCCCTAACCCACCTCATGTGGAGACAAGGAAGGACAGTCTTAACAAAACCATGGCCCTGCTGGGGATTTAGCTCAGGGGTGCCGCCCCCTGCCTTGCAAGCACCAGGTCCTGAGTTCAATCCCAGGTACCAAAAAACAAAAACAGTGGCCCTGGATCAATGGGAGGATGAGCAGGAGGAGCCCCCAACTGCATGTGGTTTCCTTGAGAAAGGCCACTGAACACCAGCACACTCAGCCAGATGCTCTTGAACTTGGGCAAATGACCCCTTCCACTTGGGTCTTGAACTACTCTTACAGGAAGGAGGCCACACGGGGAGGACAAGGCACCAACCTGCGGGGCGGGTCCCTCAAGTGTGAAAAAGGGGCCTGCTCAGGGTGGGGACAGGAGTTGAGAAGGACCTTCTGCCAAGACAGGGCTGCCCGAAAGGACCAAAGGCCCAACAGGCTTTCCTCAGCCGCACATGTCCCCCAGGCATCCAAATCCCAGGACATTCCTATTTGCCAGCCATTGCACAAGGAGGAATGAATCCCTTCCAAGAAGTGAGGGGAGATGTGTACAGAGATTTAAGGAGAAAGTCCATACCATGAGGTCAAGTGCTCCTCCGTATCTGGGCTTTTTCTCCTTCCTGGGCCTAGGGAGAGATAAAAGTGTTCTTGTAGTTAGAAATAACCACATGACTAGGCCTTGCCATTTGTGCATGACTCAAATAATAGCACTCATTCCAGGCCAGATTCTTGATACTCACTGTAGCACCTTCCATGCTTTGCTCTCCTTCAACATCAAATGCAGAGATCATGAGTTTCGAAGTAGAACTTCGAGAAGAGAGCGGCGTAGACTCTTTGCTGTCCGTTAGCACAGAATGGCTGCCAGTGCACATGTATGATAGTTAGTGTCCTCAGGCGGCCCGGTGCTTCCAGCCGATCTTCATCAGAAGTAGAAGTTGTATAACTCATAAGTCAATCTAAATTATGAAAACATGCAAATATCCCAAAAAACAAGCTAATGTTTCAGATGCATCAAAATTGAAATGCGAAGGCTGTGGAAAACATACAAATTCTTAATTTTGTCCGTTAGAGAATATTACACACTTAAGAGATATATATTGATTTTTATGATTTGCTTTGTGTCACTCAGCATAATGACCTGGAGATGAACTCAGATTGTTGCCTGTACCACCTTTGTGTTGTTTTCGCTTACGGCTTGGTATGTCTTATAGAAAACAGAGCTTTTCTGTTTTGTCTTAGTGGTACTGGGGAACAAACCCAGTGACACTCTGCCAGCGAGTTGCTACCTGGCCCCGTTTATTTAGTTTTTCATTTTGACACAGGGACTCCCTAAGTTACCCTGTCGGGCCTTGAAGTTGCCATCCATCCTACTGTGTAGCAGGGATTACAGATATGCACCATAAGCTTCTGACTAATGATCTTTTATCCACTCCCACAGATAAGGACAACTGGTTTTCTCCCATGATTTGGTCTTTACCCAGAGAGCTGCTGTGAACATCCATATGCAGTTTTCGTGTGTGTGCCTGCAAGTCTGGCCTCTGGCTACCTGTCCTGGGTGTGATCATCCTGAAGGCAAGCGTGCCACTGAAGAAGAGGTCTGGTCTGGGGAGCACTGGATCTGACAGAGCTGTATGCTGGGCAGCAGCATGTTCTTTATGGGGAGCCCAGGGAGCTCCTCACCCAAGACGTTGTGCAGCAAAAGTGCCTGGAGTACCAGCAGGTGGCCAACAGTGATCCTGTGCAATATGAGTTCCTGTGGGACCCAGAGCCCATGCTGAAACCAGTAGGATAAAGTCCTGGCCTTGTTGGCCCAGGTTCACAGGACCAACCTGGGTGCTTTCGCACCTCAGCATGTAGAGGCTGCTAGAGGAAGGAGAGAGAGCACCAGCCAAACTTCATTCACAGCTGCTTCCAGTTCAGGGCCTCTCCAAGTTCCGATACCTGGGGTAGTAGTTTCTACCAGACCTAGTCACGGCAGAGTGACAATGTTCACTTGTTGTTCCAAGATGGTATTTCCTTAGTTTGTTCCAAAAGAATGTTAGTTTTCAAAGAATGTAGGTCCTGTAATGAATCTGAAGAGAAACCAGAATGTGTCATCCATGCATTTTTTACTTCTATGAGTAATCCGGCAATGTACAATTTTGGAAGCTTTAATTTTTCTAATATCATTCATTTAGAAGAGCTTTGATACTCTGTCAATGCATGATGTCATTAAGGTTTTTCCTCCAAATTTGGAAACTGAGAGTTTGTTAATGTTTGCATACTTGTTGGCATCTATATCAGTACTGATTGGGTAATTCTGGACTAGCTTAAAATTTCCTTTGCATCCTCAAGGGGTATGGCCTTTGAATAGCCCTTTTCCACCCCAGAACAGTTGCGGCTAAGCCAGCCTTGTCTGAGGGCCAGGGTTTGATTTGTATGGAGATCCTAACTGAGCATGTAACCCTCCCTTGTAACCACACAGCGTGTAAGCCATGCTTCGAGGTTATCTTGGAAAAGGCACACTCGTGCTGTCCCTTCTGTCTCCTCCTGATCACTTTGTGTGCTCAGTACCACTGTGTACAGTCTCCAGTATGAAACTGTGGGAGCCAATTCAAAGGCACTATCCCAATGCATGCTGCTCTGGCTGGCAAGGATTCCACTTGTAGAAATCATGTGGCGAGAATGGGCCTCCCTGCCTAATCCTGGATCTTAGAGGAAAAACTTCCACTGTTTTCTATTGACTTTCGGACGAGGTTGGGTCCGCTTTCCAAAACATAATACCCACGTCCACAACTCAGAGGAGGAGAGGTCTAATTTGGCTCACGGTTTCAGAGGTTTCAGTCCAGGATCTACTGTCTCTAAGATGGAGACATCAGGGCCGAAGGTGTGGGAGAACCAAGCTGCTCACTTCATGGTGGCCAGGAAGCAGAGCACAGGGAAGAGCACCAGTGAGAGATGTCCCCTCCAAAGGGACGCTCCCAGGGACCCGCTGCCCACTGGGCCGACTTCCTAACAGCACGTGTAGCTGTGAACATCCGTGGAGTCATCTGTGCATGGTGTGGGGCCCCCGTGATCCAATCACCAGTCCAGGAGTCTCTTCATCCAGGGAAGTGGACAATTAAGTGGAACTTTCCAGCCCCACCCCTAAGAGTGTAATGAGGGTGGGCCTTCTGCGGTAGCCTTGTCTTCCCCTCCCCTCCCCTCCCCCTTCTCATCCTGCCCCCTCCCGCCACTCTCTTCTCCTCTCCTCTATTTTTTCACACAGGCTCTTGCTACTGGCCTTCATGTCAGCATGGAGCTCGGACTGGCCCAAAACTCTCAGTCACCCTGCCTCAGCCTCCCAAGTTCTGGGGCTACATGCTGCACTGGCACCGCTAAAGCTTCCTTGATGATATTTGTGTGCTGCTGCTGTCCCAGCTCATTCCCTCTTCAGCAGGTTTGTTTCACACATTTCCAATGAGCATTCTCTCTCCCTCTGGTCTCTCTGTTTGTAGTCTCTTCCTGTAGTGCTGTAGGACTCTAGTAACAGGCCCAATGCAGTCTTGTCATTTGTTCCGAACTAACTGAAAATATCATTCTGAGTTGTCCTTAGCAGCTTTTGCACAGAGCAGCTTACGGCCTTCCAACTTCTGTCCCACGGGCTCTGCTAAGCGCTCAGGTTCATCCTTGGCTCTGTGGCCCTTTCCATCTCTTTCCACAGCCTTGCCCACTTCAGCTTTCCTGCACAGCCACTAGCATCCCCTTGACTGCTTCTGACTCCACCCGCACTCTTCCCCATGGCTCTCACTGATGAGGGCGGCACAGCTCCATTTTGAGGGTGTTCTATCACCCTGGTTGCAAAGACCCTTGCAGTGTCCTGGGCCACGAAAAGAACCCTCTCTGGTCTCAGTTAATTTTGAAATCTATTTCCCTGATACTATATATGGTCTAAGACTAAAGCCCACGGTCTTCTATCTCAGTATTCTCAGTTGTTCCAAGAATCCAATGACTGATTTCACTGTCAAAGTCAAAATAAAGTCTCGGAGAGGAGCTTACTCCCTGCTCCACAGCTTCTTAAAGATGAAATTAGCACTAGAAATACACCAGGGGCTTTTTTTCATACCTTGTAAATGGTGAGACAACTTGGGAATCATTTATGAAGGACATCTAGTGGACAGGAATCAGAAGGCAGCTAAACATCCTCCAATACGTAGACCTTTACAGCCTGACACGTTGACAGCACACAGGTTGAAAAAGTCTGCACAGGCAAATAAAATGACACTGCCTGGGATGGGGCACAGACAGCAGGATTTTGGGGCTCCCCAGGTCATTAGAGCGTACATCATATAAATTAGGGAAACAGGGTATTCCTGCTCAACCTCTGTTATGTGATACAGATTTTATCTCTAGGACTCACAAGCTCATACACTTCTACCCAGTTTTCTAGTAAATGTTTTCTTTCTAGTCATTGGTAAAATATCATGATGTTCTGGATACCATTTTTCCATGTGGGCATGTGTGTGTGTGTGTGTGTGTGTGTGTGTGCATGTGTGTCTGAAGAAGACCGTCCTTACCCAGATGTTGTAGAGATGGTCTTATATATTTCCTTCTAAAAGTATCATCAGGGAGCTTATTTTATTCTGTGTGGTTTAAGCTATGGGGCTAAATTTATCTTTTCCTATGGATAATCACTTGGCCTAGCTGTTTAAAAGTTCTATTCCTGGCCGGGCCTTGAGGTGCACGCCTGTAATCCCAGCACTCAGGAGGCTGAGGCAGGAGGATCACCGAGAGTTCGAGGCCAGCCTGGACTACATAGTGAGTTCAGGGCCAGCCTGAACTACAAAGGGAGACCCTGCCACAAAACAAAACAAAACAAAGTGCTATTCTTTTTCCACATTTCAATGCCACGTGGGTCATAGGCCAAGCTGTCCCATGTTGGTAAATCTGTTTCCAGGAACTCTATTCCATCGTCCTCTTTGTGAATCTCTTTGCAATAAAACAGCTTTATTGAGATTTAATTGATAGGGAGGACATTGCACATACTCAAAATATATTATTTGGTAAGGTTTAAGAAACAATCTTAACCATTTCAAGTATAGAGTTCTACAGAGTCACACTGCTGTGTGACTAGTCTCCGGAATGTTCTAGTGTCACAAAAATGAGTCTATTATCCATTAAAACTCCCCATCCCCCTGCTACCAGCCCCTGACAACCTCCATGCTACTTGCTGGTTCTGACTTTGATCATTCTAGGTACTTCACACAAGTGGAATCACACAATACATGTGATTTTGTGACTGGTTTATTTCCCTTAGCCTGACGGGCTTGAGGTTCACCCTTGTAGCATGGGACAGGAAATCTTTCCCTTTAAGGATGAAAAATAAGTTACTTATTCATTTCTCCTTGAACATCTAAAAGTATGCCGCTATAGACGTGTCTCTTCCTGACAATAGTACAAAGTATCTGAGTAACCACAGCTTTACAGAAAGCTTGATATAATCAAAGTCCTCTCATACTTTTTGCATGACCACCTGGCTTGTCCATTGGTGCTGTTTTACACTTCTAAGTGAGATAAGATCTGCCCATCAAGCTTCATGAGAAACTGCAGTGACCACAAGTCTGTGTTCCCCATAATCCTGTTTCCTTGCTCCTGAACACACAGTTGGAGTCAATAGCCCAGCTATCTGGCTGCTATTAGTCCTCGTTATGTGAGCAGGAATGGCTGCATCCCCCCTCCAGCCAGCCCATAAACCCCATGAAAAGACGCCAAACTCCTTGGGCTTCCAGACAGGTGCAGATAAGCACGGAGCCCTGGCCACCTCCCTGCTAAGGACTTGTGGCTACAAGATTGAAGGACACTGAGCCACAGCCAGAAGGGACCTCACTTTGGACACAACAGGAGTCAGAAATAACACTACTGTGGGAAGTCACGGCTGTTTCTCCATTTATCAGAGCAACTAATGGTCCCTAAATGAGCATGAAACTCTTGTGGACTTTTGGTTGGAACTGGAGTAGATGGAGGGGACTCACTAAACTTAGAACACAGGCCCGTTTCAGTGATGTACATAGCCTATACCTTTACTTACTGTCTTGTGAGAATTTCAACAAAGAAGATTTACTCCCACTTAAAGTCATATTTATTTTCCAAAAGCTTCTCTGGGGCTAGGGATCTACCTCAGCGGTGGAGTGCTTGCCTAGCATGTGTGAGACCACAGGCTCCATCCCCAGAGCTGAAAGAGTAAGACTGTCACTGATGTATCGGAATGGATAGAGTTTTCTTTGTAATTATTGAAGTATAATTTGTAAATTAAACAATTTAAGTAATTTCGGGTATAAGGTCTGAAGAGTTTTAGTAAATTTTGTAATGGTGGGACCGTGACCACACCCCTGCTACAGAACCTGCTTATCACCCCCTAAATTCCCTAGTGCCTCCCTGTGGTCACGCTCCACTCACTCTCACCACGGGAATCACAACACTGTTTTCTCTCTGTGGCGCTCCTTTTCTAGAAAATTCTTAAACATGGAGTCGTGACTATTTAGTCTTTTCCTGGATAATCATGTTGACAGTAAAAATTGTACTTTCCTTTCTTCCTTTGCATTTCTTTCACTTTAATTTCTTTCTCTTTCTGTTTAGAAGTTACGCTTACACTTTCCCATACATTTACTGAAAAGCTAAAGTTAATGAACGACTCAGAACAGACTCTAGAGACCGTTAGCACTTATCAGCCCTCTCCCATCTTAAGCTTTTATATGCAACTCATAGATAGCCATTTAAAATTTCAATCCGGGCTGGTTTACCTTAGCAGCAGGCTCATCATTTCATTTGTTCATCATTTCTTCTTGATCTGGCTCCATTTTGGGTCCAATTGCATTCCTTCCCAAATTGGCTCCTTTGGAAAGCCCTTCATCTGGAGCGGCCTTCATTTTGTCCTCATGCTTGAGCAGTGGCTTAGTAACTAATGGACTCGGACTCAGCACTTGAGCATTAAGTTCATGTCTTTGAAGACATTTCTGTTTTTGTTTTCTCTCACTTTGCTGTTGGTTGAAAGTCTGTGGTCTGTCAGTCTAGTTGTACATCCTCTATCATTCATTTGCTGGTTTTTCTCCTCTGGTTTCCTCCAACAACTTCTCTTTGTACCTGAAAGTCCCTGCATTTGCTTATGTGTCTATGTATGAGTCTACATTAATTTAGCCTAGTGGAGACTTCCTATCCTTTCTCAACTTGAGGATTCATGTCTTTCAGGAATGCTGGAAAAACTTAAGCGCACTTCCATGATTGCCTTCTCACCGGCTATTTTTAGTTTACAGAAATTCCATGCACTATTGAATGGGCCTTCTCACTTTATCTTCCCCGCCTCTTACAAACTCTTTATCACTTCATCTATTGCTTTTTCATAATCTGTTTCAGGGTTCATAACTCTGCTTTAGGTTGTAATCCAAGATTCCCGATTCTCTCAGCACCTGCGTCTATCCAGCTGTGTAACCATAACATAGCAGTTGATACTTTGGGGATCACATGGTTCATTGACATTGTCACTGTCAAATGTCCCCAGGAAGGGGAAGTAAATTCTCCAGCAGACCCTGACTTAAGGTAATGCATGAGACTGTGCAGTTTCTTGAGGTTCGCGATTTTGTCAGGGTCCTCTCAACACACCAGTAACTTCAGTGGCCTGGGTCACGGGCGACATCCAGACCACTGGGTCTCAGCAGGGACACGGTCACCCCTCAGAGGACACTTGGAAATGTCTGCTCATTTGCGTTTTTGCAGTTGGGGGAACGAATGCCACTACTGGCCTCTAGTGGGAAGAGGTTGCGGATGCTCCTAACATCCTCAATGCACAGCCCAGCCTCCCTGTTCCCAAACAACCCACCCCAAAATGTCCACAGTGCCAAGGTTGAGAAAACTTGATCTGCCCTGGAAAAGGAAAAGTGTGGTATGGGTTAATCTGAAAATGGAGTTAAAATCTCCATGGCCTTGTGCTCTGTAGGGAATGATTATTGTAAACACATTTTCTCGCTAGCACTGCCAGACACATAACTCCCCATGCAACCTCTTAGTACCACCAAGAGCTTAACTCCCTATCTCTGCTCCAAGCTTGAACGCATTCTGGAATGTAATGTACTCTCTATGAGGCCCACTCTATGTTCGTGTCTTGCTTATCTGCTCCTCCTTGGCAGACCCTACCCTAAACTGATGCATACGCCAAATATGTTTCTGACCTTGAGTTTGACCTCGCTATAGACCAATCAGTAAGAATGATTTTATGTATGTAACCAATCAACTGCCTGCTCTGCTTCTGTACTAGTTTCTGCTTGCAAATCCTATATAAACTGTAGACAGACAGAAAGACAGGGCCTGGTTCTCTGAGGAATTATCCAACCAGGCCCATCGATGTAAATAAAGTTTGCTTTCTGCCTCCATGTCCCGGGTGCCTGTTGGTATTTCTCATTTGCTGTTACAAACTCACCAATGGGTGCATCTGGCAGACCTCTAAGCTCTGAGAACGGGTATTTTCTGTGTGCACACAGGAGCCTATTTCCACACTCGGAGCCAACCTGGAGTTGGTCCCTGTCACTGATGTGAGCTGGCACACACCAGCCAGCACACTTCCCTGCCTGTGGATTTTGGCAGCACGTGAACAGGAAGTGTTGGGCGGCAGACTTCCAGAAATGAAACCCTTCAAAGAAGAAATGGACGACAGCACAGAGGAGGCCAGGACCTTGAGACACACGCTGAGAATCAGAGGCAGAGATTTTATTTGCAGCGAGGACAGAGTTGCCTCAGTATGCCAGCGAGGTGGCAATTTCCCCACACCCCCTGTGCTCAGGCCTTCCCCCACATCCCATCTCAGCTCTGAGCTTCCCTTAGGGCACATCTGCCGCTGCCATTGACTTGGGCTTTGTGAAGCTCATGGCCCCAAAGCACAGGATGCCACTGAGGAAGGACAGAGTGGCAGTGACGATGCCTAGTGGGAACACATAGGGGAAGTGTTTCTTGGTCACAACCTCTTTGCCCACAGTAAGCGCTAATGGGAAATCAAGGGCGTTTTGGCCAGAAATGTCCATGACATAGTTGCAGCTCACAGCCAGAGCCACACAGCAAGAGTTGAGGCAAAGAAGGAATACTGAGCTTCTGTAATAGAGTCGCAAGAATTCTGGGTAGGTGGGCTTCAGCCTACTGAACAGGAAGGCCACTGTGCTAAGAATCAGGGACACTGGCTGTACAAACTTCACCAACACCATTAGATCTTTCAGAAACTCAAGCTCAACTACCTGGGTCCACCCCCTGTACATCTTCGCTGCTACTAGCACATCAACCACTGTGCCAGAGTTGTTTTGCCTGAGAGAATCCTGAGCATCCCAAAGGCCAATGAAGGCAATGAGAGAAACCTGGCTGTCAAGTTCCCACATGCGCCAGGATACGCTGCTCACTACGATGATACCCAACACCCAGGCCACGGAACTAAGCAGGAAGACAGTCAGGGCACAGATGTGCTTCTTCATTCCAGGAAAACTGTAGAGGATATTGCAGAGGCAGGAAGCCAGGGCAGGAACACCAAGGAAGGGAGAAAAAACAGAACATGAGTCATGGGGAGAGGGGGGTAAATATTTACATGCTGTTGCCCACGTATGAAATTTGTATTTAAAAGTTCTGCAGGGGCTGGGGATTTAGCTCAGTAGTTCCAGCGCCTGCCTTGCAAGCTCAAGGTCCTGAGTTTGATCCCCGGTAAAAACAAAAAAAACAAAAACAAAAGCAAACAAACAGAAAAGTTCTGCATATGTTCTGCTGTCCTAAATATTTTACATGAGAAGAGAAAGAAGCCTAGCAGCTGTGTGTGGCAGAACACCTGTAATCCCAGCACTGAGGAGGCTGAGGCAGGAGGATCTAGAGTTCAAGGCGAGCTCGGGCTGCATAGTGATTTATAGCTGGTCTCAGGTGCATACAGATACCTTGTCTCAAAGAAAGAAAAGAAAGTACAACTGAGAAAGGGAAAGACAGAGGGAGGAAGGAAAGAAGGGATGGAGGGAGAGAGAAGAGAGAAAACAGAGAAACAAGGGGAAGGGAGGGAGGGGAGTGGCAGAGGGGGAGGAGAGAGAGAGAGGAGAGGAGAGGAGAGGGAAGAGGAGGGAGGGGAGGGAAGAAGGAGGGAAAAAAGCCTAGGAATCCATGACAGCTGTGGGCGAATGAGTTGGTAGGTGATTTTGGAGGACAGTGTGGCAGAATCTTTCAAAAGCAGACATGTTCATGTCTTGTCTATCAATTCCCATCTTGAGAATTCATACTGAAATAAGAGTTTGTACAAATATATGGAGCAATGTTCATTTCAGGGTCCTTTGCAATAGAGAAAATTGGAAGAAACCAAAGTGTTGATAAATAGAGGGGTGTTCAAGTAAATTATGGCATCTTCAACATCATAGTGCAATAGTACATGGCCATTACGAAGAACGAGTTAACCCATATGAAATCTAGGAAGAAAAAATACTATCCAAAATGAATAAAATGTAAAACCCAAAATGAATAAGAAAATGCATGGTGTGAGCATTTGTGTTAAAGGAAAACCATATCTGCTTTTCTTTATATATACAAGTAGATATGAACACATTTGTTAAAAGTTGAAAAGATGCACACAAAAGGAGTCATTCTAAGGAAATCAGTTTGGTAGAGAGGAGCTTTTCATTCTTATCTACATATATTTCCACAATTTGTTTCTCTATTTGCTTACTGGTTGGTTCGTCTTACAGTAGTGTGGATTGAAACAAGGGCCTCACTCATGGTAGGAAGTGCTCTGCCACTGAGATAAACCCTCAGCCTATCTGTAATGCTTTGTAATGAAAAGCACACATACTTTATAAGGAAAGGTGGCCTGAGCCTGACCTTATGGATCTATATGGGAAGTGTCACACACCACGCCCATTTACCTTTTTAACCCATTGCTTGCTCCAAACTCTACCTATTGGCTTCTTGTGGGTGCAACTTAAAACCATCCTGATGCACCTCATATGCAGCAAATATCTTGTATGAAGCAAAGCATACACTTCACATTTAGATTGGGAACTCAGTTATTTGTCTCCCCTGTCAATTCAAATGCATGGAAGTGTCAGGGGTAATAACAAATTGCAGTTGGGGGGCCACCCCTGGGGTTGATTCCCAGAAAGGTGGTGGTAATGTCTGCCCAAGCATGTGGGCGATGTGGGCGCTGCCCATGCAAATCATTCTAGGGGCCTCCAAAGTCCATCTCCTTCCCATGCAGTCTGCTGTCTCCAACCAGGCCCCAGTAAGCACCAGGCTTCCTTGGGATGTGCTTTCTCATAAGGGGAAGGCAGCTGGCTACTGTGAAAGTTGCCTTGTGAGACAGGGGTGGAAATGATGGCCAGGTTTGAGAATTCACTGTCCAGAGCACTTCCTTGCCAAAGGAGATCTGAGGGAATGGACCACAGGATCAGGCACTTTTGATGGAGAGAGGGCATCAGCAAGGAGAATGCTGCAGTTGTCAGGAAAATGTGCTAGTTTGGGGTGGATCTGGTGATGTCTGTGTAGGGACATGTTTTTCTCAAAGGCCAAGTAAGAGAACTACATGTAACTTCTCTACACATTTACCTAGGGGTGCGGAGGGTCACCGTCCACAACAGAAAGATGGAATGATAAATATCCTTTGCAGAAGTAGGAATCATTCTTCACGAAGAGGAAAATGTCCAACCAATAATGAAAAGTGATGAACCACCTACAGGAAGAGAAGTATTGTTAGGTAAAATTTGAGGTAGTAAACAAGGCCTACAAAATCCTTGGCTCCCATAAAATAGTCACTACAGCTTTACCCTGTGTTTTGCATAACACAGGCCCTTGTGTCAGTGCTGTGTGCATATGGGTACGTTCAATCCTCAGAGTCCAGTAACAGATGTAAAATTGTGATCCCCGTCTTACTGCTGAGGAGAAAGAGCACAAAGAGATGCAGGACATATGCAAGTTCAATAAGCGACATAGACATAAATGGCAGTGCAGACTCCAGAGCCCTCACACACAGTGCTTCCTGCCTGTCTTGCTACGCGATGGGATTTATTCACATCAAGAGAACCAACAAGGGCGGGAGGTGTCGCTCAGGGTACAGCACTTGTGTAGCACGCACAAGGCCCTAGGTCCCATCTGCAGTGACACAAAAGAAGAGTGTCAACGTGCAGATGACTCCCATCAATTACAATAATGCCTACCCATGACCTTTTCTGTGTCCTCTGAAAATGAAGCCTGAGTGACAGAAGCAGATGGAAACATGTGGAACCCTTGGTTCCTTGCCTCCTCTTGGCTTGAATAAAAACATCTTCAAGGTCAACTCTTTCATCCAAAAAGATGAAAAGAGAAATTTGAGCAAGGGTGTGGAGACATGGGCATCCTTGTGCACTGCTGTGGGAATTGTACAAGGATTCCTGGAAAACTTGACCTAGGAATCCACATGTGAGTCAGCAATGCTACTTCTGGGCATGCGCGATAAAGAGGTCAAGGCTGGGTCTTGAGAACATGT
Source organism: Heterocephalus glaber (assembly GCF_053883595.1). Classification (NCBI taxonomy): domain Eukaryota; kingdom Metazoa; phylum Chordata; class Mammalia; order Rodentia; family Bathyergidae; genus Heterocephalus; species Heterocephalus glaber. Next base: position 65,007 of record NW_028258240.1, read on the forward strand.
TTCCATAGCGATGATCATGGCATTATGCACAGTCATTCAAAGGGGAAACAACCCAAATGTCCACTGATGGATGGGAGGATAAGCACATGTGGCCTCGACACAGCACACAAAGGGAGAAAACTCTGCCAATGCTACAACCTGCATGAACCCTGAAGACATCGTGCTGAGTGAGGTAAGCCATCAAAAGGCAAATACTGCAGGTTGCACTTATACAAGACACCTATAGGAGGCAGATTTCCTAGAAACAGAAAGTAGAATGTGCATGCCAGGAGCTGGGAGGAGAGTGAATGGGAGGAAGTGGAGATGGAGTTTCAGTTGTGGAACACAAAAGAGTTCTAGAAACGGATGGGAATGATGAAATATACTGAGTGCTCCTGATCTCAACATGTCAAAAAGACTGAGACGATAAACTTCATGCCATGTATATTTTTCCATGGCAGAAAAGTCTCACTGGAGAAGGCTACAGTGGAAACTGCCTCCAGGGTCTTCACACTCAACTCTGTGCCCAACCCTGTTCTCCTGATCATTTTATCAGTGCATGTTCATACCATCCGGTGTTTCCATTCCCTGTGGGGAGCTGGTACGTGTGCGCAGTACACCTTAGTTCTTCTCTAGCCTCTTTTCCTCCCCTCCTCCCACCCCCCCCCCCCGATCTCCTGATCCCCATCCCTTTCCGTACATGTTTGCGGTACATGAGCTTTCCATTCCTTGTGCAGACATGGTCCGTGCACCTCACACCTCTTCATTCCCTTTCCATCCCCTTTCCCTCCTCTGCCTCGCCCCTCCCTCCATCTCCTGATCCTCCCCTCTTTGAGAAAGCTCTGGGATTGCTGAGTGGCTCCTTGCCTCCTTCCTGGGAATACTCACTTGCTTCCCTTCCTTGGCTGCTTCTTCAAGCACCACCTATATCTCACGGTGGGATGAGTCCCTCCTCACCACACCCGTCCTTCCTGTCTGCATTTCCCATGCAACCTTTTATCTCAGCCCGTGGCTTGCATTGTGTCCCCCAAAGAGACACATCAAGGTCACAGCCCCAGACCTTTAGAATAAGACTGAACATAGAGCCAGGGTCTTTACAGAGGTCCTCGAGCTCAAGGGAGGTGTAGAGGGGGCCTGAATCCAAGGTGGCGGTGTCCTCAGAAGATGGGGACAGGACCTGTAGAGGAAGCTATGTGCAGCGCTGCTATGATGTGCACAAACCTTCCTGGGCATTGGGAAGAAGAGTAGCTCGCGTGGCCCGCCTCAAGGAAGATTCACGCTGGAAGGAAATGGAGACACGTAAGTGACACATGCAGATGGGCGAAACCGGCCTGAGAGGCAGCTGCACACACAGCCTGCAGGAGAGAAGATGCAGAGAGGATGCCACATGGGGCGGGGGTGGGGGACAGATAATCTTTGAGGAAAAATTGTCCTAATTTCACCCTAAGGAGGAGTCTGAGGCCTAGAAATGGGAGGAGGGGAGGTCACTGCGTGTGGAGACTTGCCCTGAATGCTGGGTGGCTCCTAGGGTGGGGCAGTGAAGAAAGGGAGAGGCAGGAGCAGCCACAGAAGCCTGTCCTAGAGAGCACTGAGGGGGCAGGAGTGGGTCATGGGAGGGGCGTGGCTGTAAGAGGAGGGCAGGGCCAGGGCTGCTGCAGGTGACAGCAGGAGCCAAGCTGATGGCCAAGCCGTCCGGGCAGGTGCATATCCCAGGCAGTCCTCTTATCAGCCAGCTCATCCTGAATAAGTTATAAGGAAGGGACAGTGTAAGTGGTACCCTGGCACCCTGAGTGGGTTTAAGTGACTGTGAGCATTTCTGTAGCGATCACATTAGGCACTGCCCTTGAGGTTGTGGGCACACTTGCTCACGGTGAGGAAGAAAGATCCATTACTCCAGGGCTTAGGGAGTGACAACACATCATGCACTTGATGGCCTCCCTGGGTAAACAGACAAGAATCTCCATGGCTGTTTGCAGGCTTGGGCAGATGCATGGAAAGATCTGGAAGGACAGCCCCTGGCAACCTGAAGGGGTCTCTGTGAGGGGCAGGGGGGTCTGGGGTGACGAGGCCTTGTCCCGTTCACAGTGTGTCTTTGTGCACCATTTATTTATGCTCACGAGTAAGGTTTCCATGGAGGAGGCCGAGAAAGACAGAGACACAGAGACAGACTCAGAGACTGAGAGAGACCCAGGGAGACAGAGACAAAGGCATGCACAGAACCTGAAAGACAGAAATTGGGAGGATGGACCGAGCCAGAGAGAGAGAGAGAGAGACAAAGGACAGGTGGAGAGAAAGGCACACACAGAGGCTGACAGAGGCAGAGAGGGGCAGAGGGAAGGGTGGGAGGGTATATATTTCCAGGAAAGCTGTTCCAAACCCTTTGCTACGTAAAAATCTCAGCTGCAGAAGACTGCGTGGAAATGGCTCCACTTCTGTGCAAACTAAGGAAAGGATACATGGCACAGGTGTCTGTAAAAGCACAGAAGAGACAAAGGGTCTATATGTGCAGACAACAAACATCACCTCTGGGATGTGGGACAGCGGATGGGGACACAGGTGGGGTCAACATCCTCTTGGTCCCAGGCCACGGCTAATGAAGAGGACATTCCATTCAGTGAAAGAAGCGAGGCAGCAAAGGTCCGGTCCTGGATGACTCCCCTTCTGGGGTCCCTGGAGAGGTAACTCCAGAGACAGACAGGAGAAGATGGTGCCCAGGGCCTGAGGACAGGGAGGAGGGGGAGGTGGCAGTTCATGGCCACCGTGTTTCCCATGGGGACAGTGAGAGAGTCTGGACATGGATGGTGATGACAGTCCCGTCTGCATGGCAACACACTAGGTGTCACTGAGCTGTACACTGAGAACTGGTTAGAAAGGCACATTTGATGCTTCGGGCCATTTCCCACAGTGAAGAGTCCATAAACATGAAGGACAGAGCATCCACTCACCAGCGTGCTGTCTTGCGGGACCCGGTGACAGGACGAGATGATGGCCTGCTCCCTGGGCCACCAGGGCTGACAGGCAGGGCTGCTCGCAGGGTCCTCACAGGCTCCTCTCGCTGGCGTCTTGGTCCAGGAACCAGGAGCTCACACGCACAGGATGGGCCTGCCTCTCAGCTCCAAGCCTTTCTGCGGCAGTTTCCATGGTCACCACACTCCACCCCTCCCCCATCCATCCAGTCCTGTGCTGCCAGCTCATCAGCACAATGACGCCCGTCATCCAGGTTGGCCCTGGCACTCACTGTGCGCCCTGTCTCTCTGCCATCATCCGGGTACAGCATATTCACCCATGGGTTATCAAGATCCATGTGACTGATTCTGACCAGTTTCCTCTCCCTTTATTTTTCGACCCTCCAAAGCAGGCCCTAACCCACCTCATGTGGAGACAAGGAAGGACAGTCTTAACAAAACCATGGCCCTGCTGGGGATTTAGCTCAGGGGTGCCGCCCCCTGCCTTGCAAGCACCAGGTCCTGAGTTCAATCCCAGGTACCAAAAAACAAAAACAGTGGCCCTGGATCAATGGGAGGATGAGCAGGAGGAGCCCCCAACTGCATGTGGTTTCCTTGAGAAAGGCCACTGAACACCAGCACACTCAGCCAGATGCTCTTGAACTTGGGCAATGACCCCTTCCACTTGGGTCTTGAACTACTCTTACAGGAAGGAGGCCACATGGGGAAGACAAGGCAACAACCTGCGGGGCGGGTCCCTCAAGTGTGAAAAAGGGGCCTGCTCAGGGTGGGGACAGGAGTTGAGAAGGACCTTCTGCCAAGACAGGGCTGCCCGAAAGGACCAAAGGCCCAGCAGGCTTTCCTCAGCCGCACATGTCCCCCAGGCATCCAAATCCCAGGACATTCCTATTTGCCAGCCATTGCACAAGGAGGAATGAATCCCTTCCAAGAAGTGAGGGGAGATGTGTACAGAGATTTAAGGAGAAAGTCCATACCATGAGGTCAAGTGCTCCTCCGTATCTGGGCTTTTTCTCCTTCCTGGGCCTAGGGAGAGATAAAAGTGTTCTTGTAGTTAGAAATAACCACATGACTAGGCCTTGCCATTTGTGCATGACTCAAATAATAGCACTCATTCCAGGCCAGATTCTTGATACTCACTGTAGCACCTTCCATGCTTTGCTCTCCTTCAACATCAAATGCAGAGATCATGAGTTTCGAAGTAGAACTTCGAGAAGAGAGCGGCGTAGACTCTTTGCTGTCCGTTAGCACAGAATGGCTGCCAGTGCACATGTATGATAGTTAGTGTCCTCAGGCGGCCCGGTGCTTCCAGCCGATCTTCATCAGAAGTAGAAGTTGTATAACTCATAAGTCAATCTAAATTATGAAAACATGCAAATATCCCAAAAACAAGCTAATGTTTCAGATGCATCAAAATTGAAATGCGAAGGCTGTGGAAAACATACAAATACTTAATTTTGTCTGTTAGAGAATATTACACACTTAAGAGATATATATTGATTTTTATGATTTGCTTTGTGTCACTCAGCATAATGACCTGGAGATGAACTCAGATTGTTGCCTGTACCACCTTTGTGTTGTTTTCGCTTACGGCTTGGTATGTCTTATAGAAAACAGAGCTTTTCTGTTTTCTCTTAGTGGTACTGGGGAACAAACCCAGTGACACTCTGCCAGCGAGTTGCTACCTGGCCCCGTTTATTTAGTTTTTCATTTTGACACAGGGACTCCCTAAGTTACCCTGTCGGGCCTTGAAGTTGCCATCCATCCTACTGTGTAGCAGGGATTACAGATATGCACCATAAGCTTCTGACTAATGATCTTTTATCCACTCCCACAGATAAGGACAACTGGTTTTCTCCCATGATTTGGTCTTTACCCAGAGAGCTGCTGTGAACATCCATATGCAGTTTTCGTGTGTGTGCCTGCAAGTCTGGCCTCTGGCTACCTGTCCTGGGTGTGATCATCCTGAAGGCAAGCGTGCCACTGAAGAAGAGGTCTGGTCTGGGGAGCACTGGATCTGACAGAGCTGTATGCTGGGCAGCAGCATGTTCTTTATGGGGAGCCCAGGGAGCTCCTCACCCAAGACGTTGTGCAGCAAAAGTGCCTGGAGTACCAGCAGGTGGCCAACAGTGATCCTGTGCAATATGAGTTCCTGTGGGACCCAGAGCCCATGCTGAAACCAGTAGGATAAAGTCCTGGCCTTGTTGGCCCAGGTTCACAGGACCAACCTGGGTGCTTTCGCACCTCAGCATGTAGAGGCTGCTAGAGGAAGGAGAGAGAGCACCAGCCAAACTTCATTCACAGCTGCTTCCAGTTCAGGGCCTCTCCAAGTTCCGATACCTGGGGTAGTAGTTTCTACCAGACCTAGTCACGGCAGAGTGACAATGTTCACTTGTTGTTCCAAGATGGTATTTCCTTAGTTTGTTCCAAAAGAATGTTAGTTTTCAAAGAATGTAGGTCCTGTAATGAATCTGAAGAGAAACCAGAATGTGTCATCCATGCATTTTTTACTTCTATGAGTAATCCGGCAATGTACAATTTTGGAAGCTTTAATTTTTCTAATATCATTCATTTAGAAGAGCTTTGATACTCTGTCAATGCATGATGTCATTAAGGTTTTTTCCTCCTAATTTGGAAACTGAGAGTTTGTTAATGTTTGCATACTTGTTGGCATCTATATCAGTACTGATTGGGTAATTCTGGACTAGCTTAAAATTTCCTTCGCATCCTCAAGGGGTATGGCCTTTGAATAGCCCTTTTCCACCCCAGAACAGTTGTGGCTAAGCCAGCCTTGTCTGAGGGCCAGGGTTTGATTTGTATGGAGATCCTAACTGAGCATGTAACCCTCCCTTGTAACCACACAGTGTGTAAGCCATGCTTCGAGGTTATCTTGGAAAAGGCACACTCCTGCTGTCCCTTCTGTCTCCTCCTGATCACTTTGTGTGCTCAGTACCACTGTGTACAGTCTCCAGTATGAAACTGTGGGAGCCAATTCAAAGGCACTATCCCAATGCATGCTGCTCTGGCTGGCAAGGATTCCACTTGTAGAAATCATGTGGCAAGAGTGGGCCTCCCTGCCTAATCCTGGATCTTAGAGGAAAAACTTCCACTGTTTTCTATTGACTTTCGGACGAGGTTGGGTCCGCTTTCCAAAACATAATACCCACGTCCACAACTCAGAGGAGGAGAGGTCTAATTTGGCTCACGGTTTCAGAGGTTTCAGTCCAGGATCTACTGTCTCTAAGATGGAGACATCAGGGCCGAAGGTGTGGGAGAACCAAGCTGCTCACTTCATGGTGGCCAGGAAGCAGAGCACAGGGAAGAGCACCAGTGAGAGATGTCCCCTCCAAAGGGACGCTCCCAGGGACCCGCTGCCCACTGGGCCGACTTCCTAACAGCACGTGTAGCTGTGAACATCCGTGGAGTCATCTGTGCATGGTGTGGGGCCCCCGTGATCCAATCACCAGTCCAGGAGTCTCTTCATCCAGGGAAGTGGACAATTAAGTGGAACTTTCCAGCCCCACCCCTAAGAGTGTAATGAGGGTGGGCCTTCTGCGGTAGCCTTGTCTTCCCCTCCCCTCCCCTCCCCCTTCTCATCCTGCCCCCTCCCGCCACTCTCTTCTCCTCTCCTCTATTTTTTCACACAGGCTCTTGCTACTGGCCTTCATGTCAGCATGGAGCTCGGACTGGCCCAAAACTCTCAGTCACCCTGCCTCAGCCTCCCAAGTTCTGGGGCTACATGCTGCACTGGCACCGCTAAAGCTTCCTTGATGATATTTGTGTGCTGCTGCTGTCCCAGCTCATTCCCTCTTCAGCAGGTTTGTTTCACACATTTCCAATGAGCATTCTCTCTCCCTCTGGTCTCTCTGTTTGTAGTCTCTTCCTGTAGTGCTGTAGGACTCTAGTAACAGGCCCAATGCAGTCTTGTCATTTGTTCCGAACTAACTGAAAATATCATTCTGAGTTGTCCTTAGCAGCTTTTGCACAGAGCAGCTTACGGCCTTCCAACTTCTGTCCCACGGGCTCTGCTAAGCGCTCAGGTTCATCCTTGGCTCTGTGGTCCTTTCCATCTCTTCCCACAGCCTTGCCCACTTCAGCTTTTCTGCACAGCCACTAGCATCCCCTTGACTGCTTCTGACTCCACCCGCACTCTTCCCCATGGCTCTCACTGATGAGGGCGGCACAGCTCCATTTTGAGGGTGTTCTATCACCCTGGTTGCAAAGACCCTTGCAGTGTCCTGGGCCACGAAAAGAACCCTCTCTGGCCTCAGTTACTTTTGAAATCTCTTTCCCTGATACTATAAAAGGTCTAAGACTAAAGCCCACAGTCTTCTATCTCAGTATTCTCAGTTGTTCCAAGAATCCAATGACTGACTTCACTGTCAAAGTCAAAATAAAGTCTCAGAGAGGAGCTTACTCCCTGCTCCACAGCTTCTTAAAGATGAAATTAGCACTAGAAATACACCAGGGGCTTTTTTTCATACCTTGTAAATGGTGAGACAACTTGGGAATCATTTATGAAGGACATCTAGTGGACAGGAATCAGAAGGCAGCTAAACATCCTCCAATACATAGACCTTTAGAGCCTGACACGTTGATAGCACACAGGTTGAAAAAGTCTGCACAGGCAAATAAAATGACACTGTCTGGGATGGGGCACAGACAGCAGGATTTTGGGGCTCCCCAGGTCATTAGAGCGTACATCATATAAATTAGGGAAACAGGGTATTCCTGCTCAACCTCTGTTATGTGATACAGATTTTATCTCTAGGACTCACAAGCTCATACACTTCTACCCAGTTTTCTAGTAAATGTTTTCTTTCTAGTCATTGGTAAAATATCATGATGTTCTGGATACCATTTTTCCATGTGGGCATGTGTGTGTGTGTGTGTGTGTGTGTGTGTGTGTTTGGGCATGTGTGTCTGAAGAAGACCGTCCTTACCCAGATGTTGTAGAGATGGTCTTATATATTTCCTTCTAAAAGTATCATCAGGGAGCTTATTTTATTCTGTGTGGTTTAAGCTATGGGGCTAAATTTATCTTTTCCTATGGATAATCACTTGGCCTAGCTGTTTAAAAGTTCTATTCCTGGCCGGGCCTTGAGGTGCACGCCTGTAATCCCAGCACTCAGGAGGCTGAGGCAGGAGGATCACCGAGAGTTCGAGGCCAGCCTGGACTACATAGTGAGTTCAGGGCCAGCCTGAACTACAAAGGGAGACCCTGCCACAAAACAAAACAAAACAAAGTGCTATTCTTTTTCCACATTTCAATGCCACGTGGGTCATAGGCCAAGCTGTCCCATGTTGGTAAATCTGTTTCCAGGAACTCTATTCCATCGTCCTCTTTGTGAATCTCTTTGCAATAAAACAGCTTTATTGAGATTTAATTGATAGGGAGGAAATTGCACATACTCAAAATATATTATTTGGTAAGGTTTAAAAAACAATCTTAACCATTTCAAGTATAGAGTTCTACAGAGTCACACTGCTGTGTGACTAGTCTCTGGAATGTTCTAGTGTCACAAAACTGAGTCTATTATCCATTAAAACTCCCCATCCCCCTGCTACCAGCCCCTGACCACCTCCATGCTACTTGCTGGTTCTGACTTTGATCATTCTAGGTACTTCACACAAGTGGAATCACACAATACATGTGATTTTGTGACTGGTTTATTTCCCTTAGCCTGACGGGCTTGAGGTTCACCCTTGTAGCATGGGACAGGAAATCTTTCCCTTTAAGGATGAAAAATAAGTTACTTATTCATTTCTCCTTGAACATCTAAAATTATGCCGCTATAGACGTGTCTCTTCCTGACAATAGTACAAAGTATCTGAGTAACCACAGCTTTACAGAAAGCTTGATATAATCAAAGTCCTCTCATACTTTTTGCATGACCACCTGGCTTGTCCATTGGTGCTGTTTTACACTTCTAAGTGAGATAAGATCTGCCCATCAAGCTTCATGAGAAACTGCAGTGACCACAAGTCTGTGTTCCCCATAATCCTGTTTCCTTGCTCCTGAACACACAGTTGGAGTCAATAGCCCAGCTATCTGGCTGCTATTAGTCCTCGTTATGTGAGCAGGAATGGCTGCATCCCCCCTCCAGCCAGCCCATAAACCCCCATGAAAAGACGCCAAACGCCTTGGGCTTCCAGACAGGTGCAGATAAGCATGGAGCCCTGGCCACCTCCCTGCTAAGGACTTGTGGCTACAAGATTGAAGGACACTGAGCCACAGCCAGAAGGGACCTCACTTTGGACACAACAGGAGTCAGAAATAACACTACTGTGGGAAGTCATGGCTGTTTCTCCATTTATCAGAGCAACTAATGGTCCCTAAATGAGCATGAAACTCTTGTGGACTTTTGGTTGGAACTGGAGTAGATGGAGGGGACTCACTAAACTTAGAACACAGGCCCGTTTCAGTGATGTACATAGCCTATACCTTTACTTACTGTCTTTCGAGAATTTCAACAAAGAAGATTTACTCCCACTTAAAGTCATATTTATTTTCCAAAAGCTTCTCTGGGGCTAGGGATCTACCTCAGCGGTGGAGTGCTTGCCTAGCATGTGTGAGACCACAGGCTCCATCCCCAGAGCTGAAAGAGTAAGACTGTCACTGATGTATCAGAATGGATAGAGTTTTCTTTGTAATTATTGAAGTATAATTTGTAAATTAAACAATTTAAGTAATTTCGGGTATAAGGTCTGAAGAGTTTTAGTAAATTTTGTAATGGTGGGACCGTGACCACACCCCTGCTACAGAACCTGCTTATCACCCCCTAAATTCCCTAGTGCCTCCCTGTGGTCACGCTCCACTCACTCTCACCACGGGAATCACAACACTGTTTTCTCTCTGTGGCGCTCCTTTTCTAGAAAATTCTTAAACATGGAGTCGTGACTATTTAGTCTTTTCCTGGATAATCATGTTGACAGTAAAAATTGTACTTTCCTTTCTTCCTTTGCATTTCTTTCACTTTAATTTCTTTCTCTTTCTGTTTAGAAGTTATGCTTACACTTTCCCATACATTTACTGAAAAGCTAAAGTTAATGAACGACTCAGAACAGACTCTAGAGACCTTAGCACTTATCAGCCCTCTCCCATCTTAAGCTTTTATATGCAACTCATAGATAGCCATTTAAAATTTCAATCCGGGCTGGTTTACCTTAGCAACAGGCTCATCATTTCATTTGTTCATCATTTCTTCTTGATCTGGCTCCATTTTGGGTCCAATTGCATTCCTTCCCAAATTGGCTCCTTTGGAAAGCCCTTCATCTGGAGCGGCCTTCATTTTGTCCTCATGCTTGAGCAGTGGTTAGTAACTAATGGACTCAGACTCAGCACTTGAGCATTAAGTTCATGTCTTTGAAGACATTTCTGTTTTTGTTTTCTCTCACTTTGCTGTTGGTTGAAAGTCTGTGGTCTGTCAGTCTAGTTGTACATCCTCTATCATTCATTTGCTGGTTTTTCTCCTCTGGTTTCCTCCAACAACTTCTCTTTGTACCTGAAAGTCCCTGCGTTTGCTTATGTGTCTATGTATGAGTCTATTTTTAATTTAGCCTAGTGGAGACTTCCTATCCTTTCTCAACTTGAGGATTCATGTCTTTCAGGAATGCTGGAAAAACTTAAGCGCACTTCCATGATTGCCTTCTCACCGGCTATTTTTAGTGTACAGAAATTCCATGCACTATTGAATGGGCCTTCTCACTTTATCTTCCCCGCCTCTTACAAACTCTTTATCACTTCATCTATTGCTTTTTCATAATCTGTTTCAGGGTTCATAACTCTGCTTTAGGTTGTAATCCAAGATTCCCGATTCTCTCAGCACCTGCATCTATCCAGCTGTGTAACCATAACATAGCAGTTGATACTTTGGGGATCACATTGTTCATGGACATTGTCACTGTCAAATGTCCCCAGGAAGGGGAAGTAAATTCTCCAACAGACCCTGACTTAAGGTAATGCATGAGACTGTGCAGTTTCTTGAGGTTCGTGATTTTGTCAGGGTCCTCTCAACACACCAGTAACTTCAGTGGCCTGGGTCACGGGCGACATCCAGACCACTGGGTCTCAGCAGGGACACGGTCACCCCTCAGAGGACACTTGGAAATGTCTGCTCATTTGCGTTTTTGCAGTTGGGGGAACGAATGCCACTACTGGCCTCTAGTGGGAAGAGGTTGCGGATGCTCCTAACATCCTCAATGCACAGCCCAGCCTCCCTGTTCCCAAACAACCCATCCCAAAATGTCCACAGTGCCAAGGTTGAGAAAACTTGATCTGCCCTGGAAAAGGAAAAGTGTGGTATGGGTTAATCTGAAAATGGAGTTAAAATCTCCATGGCCTTGTGCTCTGTAGGGAATGATTATTGTAAACACATTTTCTCGCTAGCACTGCCAGACACATAACTCCCCATGCAACCTCTTAGTACCACCAAGAGCTTAACTCCCTATCTCTGCTCCAAGCTTGAACACATTCTGGAATGTAATGTACTCCCTATGAGGCCCACTCTAAGTATGTGTCTTGCTTACCTGCTCCTCCTTGGCAGACCCTACCCCGAACTGATGCATACGCCAAATATGTTTCTTACCTTGAGTTTGACCTTGCTATAGACCAGTCAGTAGGAATGATTTTATGTATGTAACCAATCAACTGCCTGCTCTGCTTCTGTACTAGTTCCTGCTTGCAAATCCTATATAAACTGTAGACAGACAGAAAGACAGGGCCTGGTTCTCTGAGGAATTATCCAACCAGGCCCATCGATGTAAATAAAGGTTGCTTTCTGCCTCCATGTCCCGGGTGCCTGTTGGTATTTCTCATTTGCTGTTACAAACTCACCAATGGGTGCATCTGGCAGACCTCTAAGCTCTGAGAACGGGTATTTTCTGTGTGCACACAGGAGCCTATTTCCACACTCGGAGCCAACCTGGAGTTGGTCCCTGTCACTGATGTGAGCTGGCACACACCAGCCAGCACACTTCCCTGCCTGTGGATTTTGGCAGCATGTGAACAGGAAGTGTTGGGCGGCAGACTTCCGGAAATGAAACCCTTCAAAGAAGAAATGGACGACAGCACAGAGGAGGCCAGGACCTTGAGACACATGCTGAGAATCAGAGGCAGAGATTTTATTTGCAGTGAGGACAGAGTTGCCTCAGTATGCCAATGAGGTGGCAATTTCCCCACACCCCCTGTGCTCAGGCCTTCCCACACATCCCATCTCAGCTCTGAGCTTCCCTTAGGGCACATCTGCCACTGCCATTGACTTGGGCTTTGTGAAGCTCATGACCCCGAACCACAGGATGCCACTGAGGAGGGACAGAGTGGCAGTGATGATCCCTAGTGGGAACACATAGGGGAAGTGTTTCTTGGTCACAGCCTCTTTGCCCACAGTAAGCGCTAATGGGAAATCAAGGGGGTTTTGGCCAGAAATGTCCATGACATAGTTGCAGCTCACAGCCAGAGCCACACAGCAAGAGTTGAGGCAAAGAAGGAGGACCAAGCTTCTGTAATAGAGTCGCAGGAATTCGGGTAGGTGGGCTTCAGCCTGCTGAGCAGGAAGGCCACTGTGCTGAGAATCAGGGCCACTGGCTGTACAAACTTCACCAACCCCATTAGATCTTTCACAAACTCAAACTCAACTGCCTGGGTCCACCCCCTGTGCATGTTAGCCACTACTAGCACATCAACCACTGTGCCAGAGTTGTTTCGCCTGAGAGAATCCTGAGCATCCCAAAGGCCAATGAAGGCAACAAGAGAAACCTGGCTGTTAAGTTCCCACATGCGCCAGGATACGCTGCTCACTACGATGATACCCAACACCCAGGCCACGGAACTAAACAGGAAGGCAGTCAGGGCACAGATGTGCTGCTTCACTCCAGGAAAACTGTAGAGGATGTTGCAGAGGCAGGAAGCCAGAGCAGGAACACCAAGGAAGGGAGAGAAAACAGAACATGAGTCATGGGGAGAGGGGGGTAAATATTTACATGCTGTTGCCCACGTATGAAATTTGTATTTAAAAGTTCTTCAGGGGCCGGGGATTTAGCTCAGTAGTTCCAGTGCCGACCTTGCAAGCAAAAGGTCCCTAGTTTGATCCCCAGTAACAAAACAAAAACAAGAACAAAAACAAACAAACAGAAAAGTTCTGCATATGTTCTGCTGTCCTAAATATTTTACATGAGAAAAGAAAGAAGCCTAGCAGCTGTGTGTGGCAGAACACCTGTAATCCCAGCACTGAGGAGGCTGAGGCAGGAGGATCTAGAGTTCAAGGCGAGCTCGGGCTGCATAGTGATTTATAGCTGGTCTCAGGTGCATACAGATACCTTGTCTCAAAGAAAGAAAAGAAAGTACAACTGAGAAAGGGAAAGACAGAGGGAGGAAGGAAAGAAGGGATGGAGGGAGAGAGAAGAGAGAAAACAGAGAAACAAGGGGAAGGGAGGGAGGGGAGTGGCAGAGGGGAGGAGAGAGGAGAGGAGAGGAGAGGAGAGGAGAGGAGAGGGAAGAGGAGGGAGGGGAGGGAAGAAGGAGGGAAAAAAGCCTAGGAATCCATGACAGCTGTGGGCGAATGAGTTGGTAGGTGATTTTGGAGGACAGTGTGGCAGAATCTTTCAAAAGCAGACATGTTCATGTCTTGTCTATCAATTCCCATCTTGAGAATTCATACTGAAATAAGAGTTTGTACAAATATATGGAGCAATGTTCATTTCAGGGTCCTTTGCAATAGAGAAAATTGGAAGAAACCAAAGTGTTGATAAATAGAGGGGTGTTCAAGTAAATTATGGCATCTTCAACATCATAGTGCAATAGTACATGGCCATTACGAAGAACGAGTTAACCCATATGAAATCTAGGAAGAAAAAATAGTATCCAAAATGAATAAAATGTAAAACCCAAAATGAATAAGAAAATGCATGGTGTGAGCATTTGTGTTAAAGGAAAACCATATCTGCTTTTCTTTATATATACAAGTAGATATGAACACATTTGTTAAAAGTTGAAAAGATGCACACAAAAGGAGTCATTCTAAGGAAATCAGTTTGGTAGAGAGGAGCTTTTCATTCTTATCTACATATATTTCCACAATTTGTTTCTCTATTTGCTTACTGGTTGGTTCGTCTTACAGTAGTGTGGATTGAAACAAGGGCCTCACTCATGGTAGGAAGTGCTCTGCCACTGAGATAAACCCTCAGCCTATCTGTAATGCTTTGTAATGAAAAGCACACATACTTTATAAGGAAAGGTGGCCTGAGCCTGACCTTATGGATCTATATGGGAAGTGTCACACACCACGCCCATTTACCTTTTTAACCCATTGCTTGCTCCAAACTCTACCTATTGGCTTCTTGTGGGTGCAACTTAAAACCATCCTGATGCACCTCATATGCAGCAAATATCTTGTATGAAGCAAAGCATACACTTCACATTTAGATTGGGAACTCAGTTATTTGTCTCCCCTGTCAATTCAAATGCATGGAAGTGTCAGGGGTAATAACAAATTGCAGTTGGGGGGCCACCCCTGGGGTTGATTCCCAGAAAGGTGGTGGTAATGTCTGCCCAAGCATGTGGGCGATGTGGGCGCTGCCCATGCAAATCATTCTAGGGGCCTCCAAAGTCCATCTCCTTCCCATGCAGTCTGCTGTCTCCAACCAGGCCCCAGTAAGCACCAGGCTTCCTTGGGATGTGCTTTCTCATGAGGGGAAGGCAGCTGGCTACTGTGAAAGTTGCCTTGTGAGACAGGGGTGGAAATGATGGCCAGGTTTGAGAATTCACTGTCCAGAGCACTTCCTTGCCAAAGGAGATCTGAGGGAATGGACCACAGGATCAGGCACTTTTGATGGAGAGAGGGCATCAGCAAGGAGAATGCTGCAGTTGTCAGGAAAATGTGCTAGTTTGGGGTGGATCTGGTGATGTCTGTGTAGGGACATGTTTTTCTCAAAGGCCAAGTAAGAGAACTACATGTAACTTCTCTACACATTTACCTAGGGGTGCGGAGGGTCACCGTCCACAACAGAAAGATGGAATGATAACTATCCTTTGCAGAAGTAGGAATCATTCTTCACGAAGAGGAAAATGTCCAACCAATAATGAAAAGTGATGAACCACCTACAGGAAGAGAAGTATTGTTAGGTAAAATTTGAGGTAGTAAACAAGGCCTACAACATCCTTGGCTCCCATAAAATAGTCACTACAGCTTTACCCTGTGTTTTGCATAACACAGGCCCTTGTGTCAGTGCTGTGTGCATATGGGTACGTTCAATCCTCAGAGTCCAGTAACAGATGTAAAATTGTGATCCCCGTCTTACTGCTGAGGAGAAAGAGCACAAAGAGATGCAGGACATATGCAAGTTCAATAAGCGACATAGACATAAATGGCAGTGCAGACTCCAGAGCCCTCACACACAGTGCTTCCTGCCCGTCTTGCTACACGATGGGATTTATTCACATCAAGAGAACCAACAAGGGCGGGAGGTGTCGCTCAGGGTACAGCACTTGTATAGCACGCACAAGGCCCTAGGTCCCATCTGCAGTGACACAAAAGAAGAGTGTCAACACGCAGATGACTCCCATCAATTATAATAATGCCTACCCATGACCTTTTCTGTGTCCTCTGAAAATGAAGCCTGAGTGACAGAAGCAGATGGAAACATGTAGAACCCTTGGTTCCTTGCCTCCTCTTGGCTTGAATAAAAACATCTTCAAGGTCAACTCTTTCATCCAAAAAGATGAAAAGAGAAATTTGAGCAAGGGTTTGGAGACATGGGCATCCTTGTGCACTGCTGTGGGAATTGTACAGTGATTCCTGGAAAACTTGACCTAGGAATCCACATGTGAGTCAGCAATGCTACTTCTGGGCATGCTCGAAAAAGAGGTCAAGGCTGGGTCTTGAGAACATGTTTCCATAGCGATGATCATGGCATTATGCACAGTCATTCAAAGGGGAAACAACCCAAATGTCCACTGATGGATGGGAGGATAAACACATGTGGCCTCGACACAGCACACAAAGGGAGAAAACTCTGCCAATGCTACAACCTGCATGAACCCTGAAGACATCGTGCTGAGTGAGGTAAGCCATCAAAAGGCAAATACTGCAGGGTGCACTTATACAAGACACCTATAGGAGGCAGATTTCCTAGAAACAGAAAGTAGAATGTGCATGCCAGGAGCTGGGAGGAGAGTGAATGGGAGGAAGTGGAGATGGAGTTTCAGTTGTGGACCATAAAAGAGTTCTAGAAACGGATGGGAATGATGAAATATACTGAGTGCTCCTGATCTCAACATGTCAAAAAGACTGAGACGATAAACTTCATGCCATGTATATTTTTCCATGGCAGAAAAGTCTCACTGGAGAAGGCTACAGTGGAAACTGCCTCCAGGGTCTTCACACTCAACTCTGTGCCCAACCCTGTTCTCCTGATCATTTTATCAGTGCATGTTCATACCATCCGGTGTTTCCATTCCCTGTGGGGAGCTGGTACGTGTGCGCAGTACACCTTAGTTCTTCTCTAGCCTCTTTTCCTCCCCTCCT
The DNA here is from genome assembly GCF_053883595.1 of Heterocephalus glaber. NCBI lineage: Eukaryota > Metazoa > Chordata > Mammalia > Rodentia > Bathyergidae > Heterocephalus > Heterocephalus glaber. Next base: position 81,472 of record NW_028258240.1, read on the forward strand.
CCCACCCCCCCACCCCCGATCTCCTGATCCCCATCCCTTTCCGTACATGTTTGCGGTACATGAGCTTTCCATTCCTTGTGCAGACATGGTCCGTGCACCTCACACCTCTTCATTCCCTTTCCATCCCCTTTCCCTCCTCTGCCTCGCCCCTCCCTCCATCTCCTGATCCTCCCCTCTTTGAGAAAGCTCTGGGATTGCTGAGTGGCTCCTTGCCTCCTTCCTGGGAATACTCACTTGCTTCCCTTCCTTGGCTGCTTCTTCAAGCACCACCTATATCTCACGGTGGGATGAGTCCCTCCTCACCACACCCGTCCTTCCTGTCTGCATTTCCCATGCAACCTTTTATCTCAGCCCGTGGCTTGCATTGTGTCCCCCAAAGAGACACATCAAGGTCACAGCCCCAGACCTTTAGAATAAGACTGAACATAGAGCCAGGGTCTTTACAGAGGTCCTCGAGCTCAAGGGAGGTGTAGAGGGGGCCTGAATCCAATGTGGCGGTGTCCTCAGAAGATGGGGACAGGACCTGTAGAGGAAGCTTTGTGCAGCACTGCTATGATGTGCACAAACCTTCCTGGGCATTGGGAAGAAGAGTAGCTTGCGTGGCCCGCCTCAAGGAAGATTCATGCTGGAAGGAAATGGAGACACGTAAGTGACAAATGCAGATGGGCGAAACCGGCCTGAGAGGCAGCTGCACACACAGCCTGCAGGAGAGAAGATGCAGAGAGGATGCCACATGGGGCGGGGGTGGGGGGCAGATAATCTTTGAGGAAAAATTGTCCTAATTTCACCCTAAGGAGGAGTCTGAGGCCTAGAAATGGGAGGAGGGGAGGTCACTGCGTGTGGAGACTTGCCCTGAATGCTGGGTGGCTCCTAGGGTGGGGCAGTGAAGAAAGGAAGAGGCAGGAGCAGCCACAGAAGCCTGTCCTAGAGAGCACTGAGGGGGCAGGAGTGGGTCATGGGAGGGGCGTGGCTGTAAGAGGAGGGCAGGGCCAGGGCTGCTGCAGGTGACAGCAGGAGCCAAGCTGATGGCCAAGCCGTCCGGGCAGGTGCATATCCCAGGCAGTCCTCTTATCAGCCAGCTCATCCTGAATAAGTTATAAGGAAGGGACAGTGTAAGTGGTACCCTGGCACCCTGAGTGGGTTTAAGTGACTGTGAGCATTTCTGTAGCGATCACATTAGGCACTGCCCTTGAGGCTGTGGGCACACTTGCTCACGGTGAGGAAGAAAGATCCATTACTCCAGGGCTTAGGGAGTGACAACACATCATGCACTTGATGGCCTCCCTGGGTAAACAGACAAGAATCTCCATGGCTGTTTGCAGGCTTGGGCAGATGCATGGAAAGATCTGGAAGGACAGCCCCTGGCAACCTGAAGGGGTCTCTGTGAGGGGCAGGGGGGTCTGGGGTGACGAGGCCTTGTCCCATTCACAGGGTGTCTTTGTGCACCATTTATTTATGCTCATGAGTAAGGTTTCCATGGAGGAGGCCGAGAAAGACAGAGACACAGAGACAGGCTCAGAGACTGAGAGAGACCCACGGAGACAGAGACAAAGGCACGCACAGAACCTGAAAGACAGAAATTGGGAGGATGGACCGAGCCAGAGAGAGAGAGAGAGAGAGACAAAGGACAGGTGGAGAGAAAGGCACACACAGAGGCTGACAGAGGCAGAGAGGGGCAGAGGGAAGGGTGGGAGGGTATATATTTCCAGGAAAGCTGTTCCAAACCCTTTGCTACGTAAAAATCTCAGCTGCAGAAGACTGCGTGGAAATGGCTCCACTTCTGTGCAAACTAAGGAAAGGATACATGGCACAGGTGTCTGTAAAAGCACAGAAGAGACAAAGGGTCTATATGTGCAGACAACAAACATCACCTCTGGGATGTGGGACAGCGGATGGGGACACAGGTGGGGTCAACATCCTCTTGGTCCCAGGCCACGGCTAATGAAGAGGACATTCCATTCAGTGAAAGAAGCGAGGCAGCAAAGGTCCGGTCCTGGATGACTCCCCTTCTGGGGTCCCTGGAGAGGTAACTCCAGAGACAGACAGGAGAAGATGGTGCCCAGGGCCTGAGGACAGGGAGGAGGGGGAGGTGGCAGTTCATGGCCACCGTGTTTCCCATGGGGACAGTGAGAGAGTCTGGACATGGATGGTGATGACAGTCCCGTCTGCATGGCAACACACTAGGTGTCACTGAGCTGTACACTGAGAACTGGTTAGAAAGGCACATTTGATGCTTCGGGCCATTTCCCACAGTGAAGAGTCCATAAACATGAAGGACAGAGCATCCACTCACCAGCGTGCTGTCTTGCGGGACCCGGTGACAGGACGAGATGATGGCCTGCTCCCTGGGCCACCAGGGCTGACAGGCAGGGCTGCTCGCAGGGTCCTCACAGGCTCCTCTCGCTGGCGTCTTGGTCCAGGAACCAGGAGCTCACACGCACAGGATGGGCCTGCCTCTCAGCTCCAAGCCTTTCTGCGGCAGTTTCCATGGTCACCACACTCCACCCCTCCCCCATCCATCCAGTCCTGTGCTGCCAGCTCATCAGCACAATGACGCCCGTCGTCCAGGTTGGCCCTGGCACTCACTGTGCGCCCTGTCTCTCTGCCATCATCCGGGTACAGCATATTCACCCATGGGTTATCAAGATCCATGTGACTGATTCTGACCAGTTTCCTCTCCCTTTATTTTTCGACCCTCCAAAGCAGGCCCTAACCCACCTCATGTGGAGACGAGGAAGGACAGTCTTAACAAAACCATGGCCCTGCTGGGGATTTAGCTCAGGGGTGCCGCCCCCTGCCTTGCAAGCACCAGGTCCTGAGTTCAATCCCAGGTACCAAAAAACAAAAACAGTGGCCCTGGATCAATGGGAGGATGAGCAGGAGGAGCCCCCAACTGCATGTGGTTTCCTTGAGAAAGGCCACTGAACACCAGCACACTCAGCCAGATGCTCTTGAACTTGGGCCAATGACCCCTTCCACTTGGGTCTTGAACTACTCTTACAGGAAGGAGGCCACATGGGGAGGACAAGGCAACAACCTGCGGGGCGGGTCCCTCAAGTGTGAAAAAGGGGCCTGCTCAGGGTGGGGACAGGAGTTGAGAAGGACCTTCTGCCAAGACAGGGCTGCCCGAAAGGACCAAAGGCCCAGCAGGCTTTCCTCAGCCGCACATGTCCCCCAGGCATCCAAATCCCAGGACATTCGTATTTGCCAGCCATTGCACAAGGAGGAATGAATCCCTTCCAAGAAGTGAGGGGAGATGTGTACAGAGATTTAAGGAGAAAGTCCATACCATGAGGTCAAGTGCTCCTCCGTATCTGGGCTTTTTCTCCTTCCTGGGCCTAGGGAGAGATAAAAGTGTTCTTGTAGTTAGAAATAACCACATGACTAGGCCTTGCCATTTGTGCATGACTCAAATAATAGCACTCATTCCAGGCCACATTCTTGATACTCACTGTAGCACCTTCCATGCTTTGCTCTCCTTCAACATCAAATGCAGAGATCATGAGTTTCGAAGTAGAACTTCGAGAAGAGAGCGGCGTAGACTCTTTGCTGTCCGTTAGCACAGAATGGCTGCCAGTGCACATGTATGATAGTTAGTGTCCTCAGGCGGCCCGGTGCTTCCAGCCGATCTTCATCAGAAGTAGAAGTTGTATAACTCATAGGTAAATCTAAATTATGAAAACATGCAAATACCCCCAAAAACAAGCTAATGTTTCAGATGCATCAAAATTGAAATGCGAAGGCTGTAGAAAACATACAAATACTTAATTTTGTCTGTTAGAGAATATTACACACTTAAGAAATATATATTGATTTTTATGATTTGCTTTGTGTCACTCAGCATAATGACCTGGAGATGAACTCAGATTGTTGCCTGTACCACCTTTGTGTTGTTTTCGCTTACGGCTTGGTATGTCTTATAGAAAACAGAGCTTTTCTGTTTTCTCTTAGTGGTACTGGGGAACAAACCCAGTGACACTCTGCCAGCGAGTTGCTACCTGGCCCCGTTTATTTAGTTTTTCATTTTGACACAGGGACTCCCTAAGTTACCCTGTCGGGCCTTGAAGTTGCCATCCATCCTACTGTGTAGCAGGGATTACAGATATGCACCATAAGCTTCTGACTAATGATCTTTTATCCACTCCCACAGATAAGGACAACTGGTTTTCTCCCATGATTTGGTCTTTACCCAGAGAGCTGCTGTGAACATCCATATGCAGTTTTCGTGTGTGTGCCTGCAAGTCTGGCCTCTGGCTACCTGTCCTGGGTGTGATCATCCTGAAGGCAAGCGTGCCACTGAAGAAGAGGTCTGGTCTGGGGAGCACTGGATCTGACAGAGCTGTATGCTGGGCAGCAGCATGTTCTTTATGGGGAGCCCAGGGAGCTCCTCACCCAAGACGTTGTGCAGCAAAAGTGCCTGGAGTACCAGCAGGTGGCCAACAGTGATCCTGTGCAATATGAGTTCCTGTGGGACCCAGAGCCCATGCTGAAACCAGTAGGATAAAGTCCTGGCCTTGTTGGCCCAGGTTCACAGGACCAACCTGGGTGCTTTCGCACCTCAGCATGTAGAGGCTGCTAGAGGAAGGAGAGAGAGCACCAGCCAAACTTCATTCACAGCTGCTTCCAGTTCAGGGCCTCTCCAAGTTCCGATACCTGGGGTAGTAGTTTCTACCAGACCTAGTCACGGCAGAGTGACAATGTTCACTTGTTGTTCCAAGATGGTATTTCCTTAGTTTGTTCCAAAAGAATGTTAGTTTTCAAAGAATGTAGGTCCTGTAATGAATCTGAAGAGAAACCAGAATGTGTCATCCATGCATTTTTTACTTCTATGAGTAATCCGGCAATGTACAATTTTGGAAGCTTTAATTTTTCTAATATCATTCATTTAGAAGAGCTTTGATACTCGGTCAATGCATGATGTCATTAAGGTTTTTTCCTCCTAATTTGGAAACTGAGAGTTTGTTAATGTTTGCATACTTGTTGGCATCTATATCAGTACTGATTGGGTAATTCTGGACTAGCTTAAAATTTCCTTTGCATCCTCAAGGGGTATGGCCTTTGAATAGCCCTTTTCCACCCCAGAACAGTTGTGGCTAAGCCAGCCTTGTCTGAGGGCCAGGGTTTGATTTGTATGGAGATCCTAACTGAGCATGTAACCCTCCCTTGTAACCACACAGTGTGTAAGCCATGCTTCGAGGTTATCTTGGAAAAGGCACACTCGTGCTGTCCCTTCTGTCTCCTCCTGATCACTTTGTGTGCTCAGTACCACTGTGTACAGTCTCCAGTATGAAACTGTGGGAGACAATTCAAAGGCACTATCCCAATGCATGCTGCTCTGGCTGGCAAGGATTCCACTTGTAGAAATCATGTGGCAAGAGTGGGCCTCCCTGCCTAATCCTGGATCTTAGAGGAAAAACTTCCACTGTTTTCTATTGACTTTCGGACGAGGTTGGGTCCGCTTTCCAAAACATAATACCCACGTCCACAACTCAGAGGAGGAGAGGTCTAATTTGGCTCACGGTTTCAGAGGTTTCAGTCCAGGATCTACTGTCTCTAAGATGGAGACATCAGGGCCGAAGGTGTGGGAGAACCAAGCTGCTCACTTCATGGTGGCCAGGAAGCAGAGCACAGGGAAGAGCACCAGTGAGAGATGTCCCCTCCAAAGGGACGCTCCCAGGGACCCGCTGCCCACTGGGCCGACTTCCTAACAGCACGTGTAGCTGTGAACATCCGTGGAGTCATCTGTGCATGGTGTGGGGCCCCCGTGATCCAATCACCAGTCCAGGAGTCTCTTCATCCAGGGAAGTGGACAATTAAGTGGAACTTTCCAGCCCCACCCCTAAGAGTGTAATGAGGGTGGGCCTTCTGCGGTAGCCTTGTCTTCCCCTCCCCTCCCCTCCCCCTTCTCATCCTGCCCCCTCCCGCCACTCTCTTCTCCTCTCCTCTATTTTTTCACACAGGCTCTTGCTACTGGCCTTCATGTCAGCATGGAGCTCAGACTGGCCCAAAACTCTCAGTCACCCTGCCTCAGCCTCCCAAGTTCTGGGGCTACATGCTGCACTGGCACCGCTAAAGCTTCCTTGATGATATTTGTGTGCTGCTGCTGTCCCAGCTCATTCCCTCTTCAGCAGGTTTGTTTCACACATTTCCAATGAGCATTCTCTCTCCCTCTGATCTCTCTGTTTGTAGTCTCTTCCTGTAGTGCTGTAGGACTCTAGTAACAGGCCCAATGCAGTCTTGTCATTTGTTCCGAACTAACTGAAAATATCATTCTGAGTTGTCCTTAGCAGCTTTTGCACAGAGCAGCTTACGGCCTTCCAACTTCTGTCCCACGGGCTCTGCTAAGCGCTCAGGTTCATCCTTGGCTCTGTGGTCCTTTCCATCTCTTCCCACAGCCTTGCCCACTTCAGCTTTTCTGCACAGCCACTAGCATCCCCTTGACTGCTTCTGACTCCACCCGCACTCTTCCCCATGGCTCTCACTGATGAGGGCGGCACAGCTCCATTTTGAGGGTGTTCTATCACCCTGGTTGCAAAGACCCTTGCAGTGTCCTGGGCCACGAAAAGAACCCTCTCTGGCCTCAGTTACTTTTGAAATCTCTTTCCCTGATACTATAAAAGGTCTAAGACTAAAGCCCACAGTCTTCTATCTCAGTATTCTCAGTTGTTCCAAGAATCCAATGACTGACTTCACTGTCAAAGTCAAAATAAAGTCTCAGAGAGGAGCTTACTCCCTGCTCCACAGCTTCTTAAAGATGAAATTAGCACTAGAAATACACCAGGGGCTTTTTTTCATACCTTGTAAATGGTGAGACAACTTGGGAATCATTTATGAAGGACATCTAGTGGACAGGAATCAGAAGGCAGCTAAACATCCTCCAATACATAGACCTTTAGAGCCTGACACGTTGACAGCACACAGGTTGAAAAAGTCTGCACAGGCAAATAAAATGACACTGTCTGGGATGGGGCACAGACAGCAGGATTTTGGGGCTCCCCAGGTCATTAGAGCGCACATCATATAAATTCGGGAAACAGGGTACTCCTGCTCAGCCTCTGTTATGTGATACGGATTTTATCTCTAGGACTCACCAGCTCATACACTCCTACCCAGTTTTCTAGTAAATGTTTTCTTTCTAATCATTGGTAAAATATCATGATGTTCTGGATACTATTTTTCCATGTGGGCATGTGTGTGTGTGTATGTGGTGTGTGTGTGTGTGTGTTTGGGCATGTGTGTCTGAAGAAGACCGTCCTTACCCAGATGTTGTAGAGATGGTCTTATATATTTCCTTCTAAAAGTATCATCAGGGAGCTTATTTTATTCTGCGTGGTTTAAGCTATGGGGATAAATTTATCTTTTCCTGTGGATAATCAATTGGCCTAGCTGTTTAAAAGTTCTATTCCTGGCCGGGCCTTGAGGTGCACACCTGTAATGCCAGCACTCAGGAGGCTGAGGCAGGAGGATCACCGAGAGTTCGAGGCCAGCCTGGACTACATAGTGAGTTCAGGGCCAGCCTGAACTACAAAGGGAGACCCTGCCACAAAACAAAACAAAACAAAGTGCTATTCTTTTTCCACATTTCAATGCCACATGGGTCATAGGCCAAGCTGTCCCATGTTGGTAAATCTGTTTCCAGGAACTCTATTCCATCGTCCTCTTTGTGAATCTCTTTGCAATGAAACAGCTTTATTGAGATTTAATTGATAGGGAGGAAATTGCACATACTCAAAATATAAAATTTGGTAAGGTTTAAAAAACAATCTTAACCATTTCAAGTATAGAGTTCTACAGAGTCACACTGCTGTGTGACTAGTCTCTGGAATGTTCTAGTGTCACAAAACTGAGTCTATTATCCATTAAAACTCCCCATCCCCCTGCTACCAGCCCCTGACCACCTCCATGCTACTTGCTGGTTCTGACTTTGATCATTCTAGGTACTTCACACAAGTGGAATCACACAATACATGTGATTTTGTGACTGGTTTATTTCCCTTAGCCTGACGGGCTTGAGGTTCACCCTTGTAGCATGTGACAGGAAATCTTTCCCTTTAAGGATGAAAAATAAGTTACTTATTCATTTCTCCTTGAACATCTAAAAGTATGCCGCTATAGACGTGTCTCTTCCTGACAATAGTACAAAGTATCTGAGTAACCACAGCTTTACAGAAAGCCTGATATAATCAAAGTCCTCTCATACTTTTTGCATGACCACCTGGCTTGTCCATTGGTGCTCTTTTACACTTCTGAGTGAGATAAGATCTGCCCATCGAGCTTCATGAGAAACTGCAGTGGCCACAAGCCCGTGTTCGCCGTAATCCTGTTTCCTTGCTCCTGAACACAGAGTTGGAGTCAATAGCCCAGCTATCTGGCTGCTATTAGTCCTCGTTATGTGAGCAGGAATGCTGCATCCCCCCTCCAGCCAGCCCATAAACCCCATGAAAAGACGCCAAACTCCTTGGGCTTCCAGACAGGTGCAGATAAGCACGGAGCCCTGGCCGCCTCCCTGCTAAGGACTTGTGGCTACAAGATTGAAGGACACTGAGCCACAGCCAGAAGGGACCTCACTTTGGACACAACAGGAGTCAGAAATAACACTACTGTGGGAAGTCACGGCTGTTTCTCCATTTATCAGAGCAACTAATGGTCCCTAAATGAGCATGAAACTCTTGTGGGGTTTTGGTTGGAACTGGAGTAGATGGAGGGGACTCACTAAACTTAGAACACAGGCCCGTTTCAGTGATGTACATAGCCTATACCTTTACTTACTGTCTTTCGAGAATTTCAACAAAGAAGATTTACTCCCACTTAAAGTCATATTTATTTTCCAAAAGCTTCTCTGGGGCTAGGGATCTACCTCAGCGGTGGAGTGCTTGCCTAGCATGTATGAGACCACAGGCTCCATCCCCAGAGCTGAAAAAGTAAGACTGTCACTGATGTATCGGAATGGATAGAGTTTTCTTTGTAATTATTGAAGTATAATTTGTAAATTAAACAATTTAAGTAATTTCGGGTATAAGGTCTGAAGAGTTTTAGTAAATTTTGTAATGGTGGGACCGTGACCACACCCCTGCTACAGAACCTGCTTATCACCCCCTAAATTCCCTAGTGCCTCCCTGTGGTCACGCTCCACTCACTCTCACCACGGGAATCACAACACTGTTTTCTCACTGTGGCGCTCCTTTTCTAGAAAATTCTTAAACATGGAGTCATGACTATTTAGTCTTTTCCTGGATAATCATGTTGACAGTAAAAATTGTACTTTCCTTTCTTCCTTTGCAATTCTTTCACTTTAATTTCTTTCTCTTTCTGTTTAGAAGTTACGCTTACACTTTCCCATACATTTACTGAAAAGCTAAAGTTAATGAACGACTCAGAACAGACTCTAGAGACCTTAGCACTTATCAGCCCTCTCCCATCTTAAGCTTTTATATGCAACTCATAGATAGCCATTTAAAATTTCAATCCGGGCTGGTTTACCTTAGCAACAGGCTCATCATTTCATTTGTTCATCATTTCTTCTTGATCTGGCTCCATTTTGGGTCCAATTGCATTCCTTCCCAGATTGGCTCCTTTGGAAAGCCCTTCATCTGGAACAGTCTTCATTTTGTCCTCATGCTTGAGCAGTGGTGTAGTAACTAATGGACTCAGACTCAGCACTTGACCATTAAGTTCATGTCTTTGAAGACATTTCTGTTTTTGTTTTCTCTCACTTTGCTGTTGGTTGAAAGTCTGTGGTCTGTCAGTCTAGTTGTACATCCTCTATCATTCATTTGCTGGTTTTTCTCCTCTGGTTTCCTCCAACAACTTCTCTTTGTACCTGAAAGTCCCTGCGTTTGCTTATGTGTCTATGTATGAGTCTACATTAATTTAGCCTAGTGGAGACTTCCTATCCTTTCTCAACTTGAGGATTCATGTCTTTCAGGAATGCTGGAAAAACTTAAGCGCACTTCCACGATTGCCTTCTCACCGGCTATTTTTAGTTTACAGAAATTCCATGCACTATTCAATGGGCCTTCTCACTTTATCTTCCCCGCCTCTTACAAACTCTTTATCACTTCATCTATTGCTTTTTCATAATCTGTTTCAGGGTTCATAACTCTGCTTTAGGTTGTAATCCAAGATTCCCGATTCTCTCAGCACCTGCATCTATCCAGCTGTGTAACCATAACATAGCAGTTGATACTTTGGGGATCACATGGTTCATGGACATTGTCACTGTCAAATGTCCCCAGGAAGGGGAAGTAAATTCTCCAGCAGACCCTGACTTAAGGTAATGCATGAGACTGTGCAGTTTCTTGAGGTTCGTGATTTTGTCAGGGTCCTCTCAACACACCAGTAACTTCAGTGGCCTGGGTCACGGGCGACATCCAGACCACTGGGTCTCAGCAGGGACACGGTCACCCCTCAGAGGACACTTGGAAATGTCTGCTCATTTGCGTTTTTGCAGTTGGGGGAACGAATGCCACTACTGGCCTCTAGTGGGAAGAGGTTGCGGATGCTCCTAACATCCTCAATGCACAGCCCAGCCTCCCTGTTCCCAAACAACCCATCCCAAAATGTCCACAGTGCCAAGGTTGAGAAAACTTGATCTGCCCTGGAAAAGGAAAAGTGTGGTATGGGTTAATCTGAAAATGGAGTTAAAATCTCCATGGCCTTGTGCTCTGTAGGGAATGATTATTGTAAACACATTTTCTCGCTAGCACTGCCAGACACATAACTCCCCATGCAACCTCTTAGTACCACCAAGAGCTTAACTCCCTATCTCTGCTCCAAGCTTGAACACATTCTGGAATGTAATGTACTCCCTATGAGGCCCACTCTAAGTATGTGTCTTGCTTACCTGCTCCTCCTTGGCAGACCCTACCCCGAACTGATGCATACGCCAAATATGTTTCTTACCTTGAGTTTGACCTTGCTATAGACCAGTCAGTAGGAATGATTTTATGTATGTAACCAATCAACTGCCTGCTCTGCTTCTGTACTAGTTCCTGCTTGCAAATCCTATATAAACTGTAGACAGACAGAAAGACAGGGCCTGGTTCTCTGAGGAATTATCCAACCAGGCCCATCGATGTAAATAAAGGTTGCTTTCTGCCTCCATGTCCCGGGTGCCTGTTGGTATTTCTCATTTGCTGTTACAAACTCACCAATGGGTGCATCTGGCAGACCTCTAAGCTCTGAGAACGGGTATTTTCTGTGTGCACACAGGAGCCTATTTCCACACTCGGAGCCAACCTGGAGTTGGTCCCTGTCACTGACGTGAGCTGGCACACACCAGCCAGCACACTTCCCTGCCTGTGGATTTTGGCAGCATGTGAACAGGAAGTGTTGGGCGGCAGACTTCCGGAAATGAAACCCTTCAAAGAAGAAATGGACGACAGCACAGAGGAGGCCAGGACCTTGAGACACATGCTGAGAATCTGAGGCAGAGATTTTATTTGCAGTGAGGACAGAGTTGCCTCAGTATGCCAATGAGCTGGCAATTTCCCCACACCCCCTGTGCTCAGGCCTTCCCACACATCCCATCTCAGCTCTGAGCTTCCCTTAGGGCACATCTGCCACTGCCATTGACTTGGGCTTTGTGAAGCTCATGACCCCGAACCACAGGATGCCACTGAGGAGGGACAGAGTGGCAGTGATGATCCCTAGTGGGAACACATAGGGGAAGTGTTTCTTGGTCACAGCCTCTTTGCCCACAGTAAGCGCTAATGGGAAATCAAGGGGGTTTTGGCCAGAAATGTCCATGACATAGTTGCAGCTCACAGCCAGAGCCACACAGCAAGAGTTGAGGCAAAGAAGGAGGACCAAGCTTCTGTAATAGAGTCGCAGGAATTCGGGGTAGGCGGGCTTCAGCCTGCTGAGTTGGAAGGCCGCTGTGCTGAGAATCAGGGCCACTGGCTGTACAAACTTCACCAACCCCATTAGATCTTTCACAAACTCAAACTCAACTGCCTGGGTCCACCCCCTGTGCATGTTAGCCACTACTAGCACATCAACCACTGTGCCAGAGTTGTTTCGCCTGAGAGAATCCTGAGCATCCCAAAGGCCAATGAAGGCAACAAGAGAAACCTGGCTGTTAAGTTCCCACATGCGCCAGGATACGCTGCTCACTACGATGATACCCAACACCCAGGCCACGGAACTAAACAGGAAGGCAGTCAGGGCACAGATGTGCTGCTTCATTCCAGGAAAACTGTAGAGGATGTTGCAGAGGCAGGAAGCCAGAGCAGGAACACCAAGGAAGGGAGAGAAAACAGAACATGAGTCATGGGGAGAGGGGGGTAAATATTTACATGCTGTTGCCCACGTATTAAATTTGTATTTAAAAGTTCTTCAGGGGCCGGGGATTTAGCTCAGTAGTTCCAGTGCCGACCTTGCAAGCAAAAGGTCCCTAGTTTGATCCCCAGTAACAAAACAAAAACAAGAACAAAAACAAACAAACAGAAAAGTTCTGCATAGGTACTGCTGTCCTAAATATTTTACATGAGAAAAGAAAGAAGCCTAGCAGCTGTGTGTGGCAGAACACCTGTAATCCCAGCACTGAGGAGGCTGAGGCAGGAGGATCTAGAGTTCAAGGCGAGCTCGGGCTGCATAGTGATTTATAGCTGGTCTCAGGTGCATACAGATACCTTGTCTCAAAGAAAGAAAAGAAAGTACAACTGAGAAAGGGAAAGACAGAGGGAGGAAGGAAAGAAGGGATGGAGGGAGAGAGAAGAGAGAAAACAGAGAAACAAGGGGAAGGGAGGGAGGGGAGTGGCAGAGGGGAGGAGAGAGGAGAGGAGAGGAGAGGAGAGGAGAGGAGAGGGAAGAGGAGGGAGGGGAGGGAAGAAGGAGGGAAAAAAGCCTAGGAATCCATGACAGCTGTGGGCGAATGAGTTGGTAGGTGATTTTGGAGGACAGTGTGGCAGAATCTTTCAAAAGCAGACATGTTCATGTCTTGTCTATCAATTCCCATCTTGAGAATTCATACTGAAATAAGAGTTTGTACAAATATATGGAGCAATGTTCATTTCAGGGTCCTTTGCAATAGAGAAAATTGGAAGTAACCATAGTGTTGATAAATAGAGGGGTGTTCAAGTAAATTATGGCATCTTCAACATCATAGTGCAATAGTACATGGCCATTACGAAGAACGAGTTAACCCATATGAAATCTAGGAAGAAAAAATAGTATCCAAAATGAATAAAATGTAAAACCCAAAATGAATAATAAAATGCATGGTGTGAACATTTGTGTTAAAGGAAAACCATATCTGCTTTTCTTTATATATACAAGTAGATATGAACACATTTGTTAAAAGTTGAAAAGATGCACACAAAAGGAGTCATTCTAAGGAAATCAGTTTGGTAGAGAGGAGCTTTTCATTCTTATCTACATATATTTCCACAATTTGTTTCTCTATTTGCTTACTGGTTGGTTCGTCTTACAGTAGTGTGGATTGAAACAAGGGCCTCACTCATGGTAGGAAGTGCTCTGCCACTGAGATAAACCCTCAGCCTATCTGTAATGCTTTGTAATGAAAAGCACACATACTTTATAAGGAAAGGTGGCCTGAGCCTGACCTTATGGATCTATATGGGAAGTGTCACACACCACGCCCATTTACCTTTTTAACCCATTGCTTGCTCCAAACTCTACCTATTGGCTTCTTGTGGGTGCAACTTAAAACCATCCTGATGCACCTCATATGCAGCAAATATCTTGTATGAAGCAAAGCATACACTTCACATTTAGATTGGGAACTCAGTTATTTGTCTCCCCTGTCAATTCAAATGCATGGAAGTGTCAGGGGTAATAACAAATTGCAGTTGGGGGGCCACCCCTGGGGTTGATTCCCAGAAAGGTGGTGGTAATGTCTGCCCAAGCATGTGGGCGATGTGGGCGCTGCCCATGCAAATCATTCTAGGGGCCTCCAAAGTCCATCTCCTTCCCATGCAGTCTGCTGTCTCCAACCAGGCCCCAGTAAGCACCAGGCTTCCTTGGGATGTGCTTTCTCATGAGGGGAAGGCAGCTGGCTACTGTGAAAGTTGCCTTGTGAGACAGGGGTGGAAATGATGGCCAGGTTTGAGAATTCACTGTCCAGAGCACTTCCTTGCCAAAGGAGATCTGAGGGAATGGACCACAGGATCAGGCACTTTTGATGGAGAGAGGGCATCAGCAAGGAGAATGCTGCAGTTGTCAGGAAAATGTGCTAGTTTGGGGTGGATCTGGTGATGTCTGTGTAGGGACATGTTTTTCTCAAAGGCCAAGTAAGAGAACTACATGTAACTTCTCTACACATTTACCTAGGGGTGCGGAGGGTCACCGTCCACAACAGAAAGATGGAATGATAACTATCCTTTGCAGAAGTAGGAATCATTCTTCACGAAGAGGAAAATGTCCAACCAATAATGAAAAGTGATGAACCACCTACAGGAAGAGAAGTATTGTTAGGTAAAATTTGAGGTAGTAAACAAGGCCTACAACATCCTTGGCTCCCATAAAATAGTCACTACAGCTTTACCCTGTGTTTTGCATAACACAGGCCCTTGTGTCAGTGCTGTGTGCATATGGGTACGTTCAATCCTCAGAGTCCAGTAACAGATGTAAAATTGTGATCCCCGTCTTACTGCTGAGGAGAAAGAGCACAAAGAGATGCAGGACATATGCAAGTTCAATAAGCGACATAGACATAAATGGCAGTGCAGAATCCAGAGCCCTCACACACAGTGCTTCCTGCCCGTCTTGCTACACGATGGGATTTATTCACATCAAGAGAACCAACAAGGGCGGGAGGTGTCGCTCAGGGTACAGCACTTGTATAGCATGCACAAGGCCCTAGGTCCCATCTGCAGTGACACAAAAGAAGAGTGTCAACACGCAGATGACTCCCATCAATTATAATAATGCCTACCCATGACCTTTTCTGTGTCCTCTGAAAATGAAGCCTGAGTGACAGAAGCAGATGGAAACATGTAGAACCCTTGGTTCCTTGCCTCCTCTTGGCTTGAATAAAAACATCTTCAAGGTCAACTCTTTCATCCAAAAAGATGAAAAGAGAGATTTGAGCAAGGGTTTGGAGACATGGGCATCCTTGTGCACTGCTGTGGGAATTGTACAGTGATTCCTGGAAAACTTGACCTAGGAATCCACATGTGAGTCAGCAATGCTACTTCTGGGCATGCTCGAAAAAGAGGTCAAGGCTGGGTCTTGAGAACATGTTTCCATAGCGATGATCATGGCATTATGCACAGTCATTCAAAGGGGAAACAACCCAAATGTCCACTGATGGATGGGAAGATAAACACATGTGGCCTCGACACAGCACACAAAGGGAGAAAACTCTGCCAATGCTACAACCTGTGTGAACCCTGAAGACATCGTGCTGAGTGAGGTAAGCCATCAAAAGGCAAATACTGCAGGGTGCACTTATACAAGACACCTATAGGAGGCAGATTTCCTAGAAACAGAAAGTAGAATGTGCATGCCAGGAGCTGGGAGGAGAGTGAATGGGAGGAGGTGGAGATGGAGTTTCAGTTGCGGACCATAAAAGAGTTCTAGAAACGGATGGGAATGATGAAATATACTGAGTGCTCCTGATCTCAACATGTCAAAAAGACTGAGACGATAAACTTCATGCCATGTATATTTTTCCATGGCAGAAAAGTCTCACTGGAGAAGGCTACAGTGGAAACTGCCTCCAGGGTCTTCACACTCAACTCTGTGCCCAACCCTGTTCTCCTGATCATTTTATCAGTGCATGTTCATACCATCCGGTGTTTCCATTCCCTGTGGGGAGCTGGTACGTGTGCGCAGTACACCTTAGTTCTTCTCTAGCCTCTTTTCCTCCCCTCCTCCCACCCCCCCACCCCCGATCTCCTGATCCCCATCCCTTTCCGTACATGTTTGCGGTACATGAGCTTTCCATTCCTTGTGCAGACATGGTCCGTGCACCTCACACCTCTTCATTCCCTTTCCATCCCCTTTCCCTCCTCTGCCTCGCCCCTCCCTCCATCTCCTGATCCTCCCCTCTTTGAGAAAGCTCTGGGATTGCTGAGTGGCTCCTTGCCTCCTTCCTGGGAATACTCACTTGCTTCCCTTCCTTGGCTGCTTCTTCAAGCACCACCTATATCTCACGGTGGGATGAGTCCCTCCTCACCACACCCGTCCTTCCTGTCTGCATTTCCCATGCAACCTTTTATCTCAGCCCGTGGCTTGCATTGTGTCCCCCAAAGAGACACATCAAGGTCACAGCCCCAGACCTTTAGAATAAGACTGAACATAGAGCCAGGGTCTTTACAGAGGTCCTCGAGCTCAAGGGAGGTGTAGAGGGGGCCTGAATCCAATGTGGCGGTGTCCTCAGAAGATGGGGACAGGACCTGTAGAGGAAGCTTTGTGCAGCACTGCTATGATGTGCACAAACCTTCCTGGGCATTGGGAAGAAGAGTAGCTTGCGTGGCCCGCCTCAAGGAAGATTCATGCTGGAAGGAAATGGAGACACGTAAGTGACAAATGCAGATGGGCGAAACCAGCCTGAGAGGCAGCTGCACACACAGCCTGCAGGAGAGAAGATGCAGAGAGGATGCCACATGGGGCGGGGGTGGGGGGCAGATAATCTTTGAGGAAAAATTGTCCTAATTTCACCCTAAGGAGGAGTCTGAGGCCTAGAAATGGGAGGAGGGGAGGTCACTGCGTGTGGAGACTTGCCCTGAATGCTGGGTGGCTCCTAGGGTGGGGCAGTGAAGAAAGGAAGAGGCAGGAGCAGCCACAGAAGCCTGTCCTAGAGAGCACTGAGGGGGCAGGAGTGGGTCATGGGAGGGGCGTGGCTGTAAGAGGAGGGCAGGGCCAGGGCTGCTGCAGGTGACAGCAGGAGCCAAGCTGATGGCCAAGCCGTCCGGGCAGGTGCATATCCCAGGCAGTCCTCTTATCAGCCAGCTCATCCTGAATAAGTTATAAGGAAGGGACAGTGTAAGTGGTACCCTGGCACCCTGAGTGGGTTTAAGTGACTGTGAGCATTTCTGTAGCGATCACATTAGGCACTGCCCTTGAGGCTGTGGGCACACTTGCTCACGGTGAGGAAGAAAGATCCATTACTCCAGGGCTTAGGGAGTGACAACACATCATGCACTTGATGGCCTCCCTGGGTAAACAGACAAGAATCTCCATGGCTGTTTGCAGGCTTGGGCAGATGCATGGAAAGATCTGGAAGGACAGCCCCTGGCAACCTGAAGGGGTCTCTGTGAGGGGCAGGGGGGTCTGGGGTGACGAGGCCTTGTCCCATTCACAGGGTGTCTTTGTGCACCATTTATTTATGCTCATGAGTAAGGTTTCCATGGAGGAGGCCGAGAAAGACAGAGACACAGAGACAGGCTCAGAGACTGAGAGAGACCCACGGAGACAGAGACAAAGGCACGCACAGAACCTGAAAGACAGAAATTGGGAGGATGGACCGAGCCAGAGAGAGAGAGAGAGAGAGACAAAGGACAGGTGGAGAGAAAGGCACACACAGAGGCTGACAGAGGCAGAGAGGGGCAGAGGGAAGGGTGGGAGGGTATATATTTCCAGGAAAGCTGTTCCAAACCCTTTGCTACGTAAAAATCTCAGCTGCAGAAGACTGCGTGGAAATGGCTCCACTTCTGTGCAAACTAAGGAAAGGATACATGGCACAGGTGTCTGTAAAAGCACAGAAGAGACAAAGGGTCTATATGTGCAGACAACAAACATCACCTCTGGGATGTGGGACAGCGGATGGGGACACAGGTGGGGTCAACATCCTCTTGGTCCCAGGCCACGGCTAATGAAGAGGACATTCCATTCAGTGAAAGAAGCGAGGCAGCAAAGGTCCGGTCCTGGATGACTCCCCTTCTGGGGTCCCTGGAGAGGTAACTCCAGAGACAGACAGGAGAAGATGGTGCCCAGGGCCTGAGGACAGGGAGGAGGGGGAGGTGGCAGTTCATGGCCACCGTGTTTCCCATGGGGACAGTGAGAGAGTCTGGACATGGATGGTGATGACAGTCCCGTCTGCATGGCAACACACTAGGTGTCACTGAGCTGTACACTGAGAACTGGTTAGAAAGGCACATTTGATGCTTCGGGCCATTTCCCACAGTGAAGAGTCCATAAACATGAAGGACAGAGCATCCACTCACCAGCGTGCTGTCTTGCGGGACCCGGTGACAGGACGAGATGATGGCCTGCTCCCTGGGCCACCAGGGCTGACAGGCAGGGCTGCTCGCAGGGTCCTCACAGGCTCCTCTCGCTGGCGTCTTGGTCCAGGAACCAGGAGCTCACACGCACAGGATGGGCCTGCCTCTCAGCTCCAAGCCTTTCTGCGGCAGTTTCCATGGTCACCACACTCCACCCCTCCCCCATCCATCCAGTCCTGTGCTGCCAGCTCATCAGCACAATGACGCCCGTCGTCCAGGTTGGCCCTGGCACTCACTGTGCGCCCTGTCTCTCTGCCATCATCCGGGTACAGCATATTCACCCATGGGTTATCAAGATCCATGTGACTGATTCTGACCAGTTTCCTCTCCCTTTATTTTTCGACCCTCCAAAGCAGGCCCTAACCCACCTCATGTGGAGACGAGGAAGGACAGTCTTAACAAAACCATGGCCCTGCTGGGGATTTAGCTCAGGGGTGCCGCCCCCTGCCTTGCAAGCACCAGGTCCTGAGTTCAATCCCAGGTACCAAAAAACAAAAACAGTGGCCCTGGATCAATGGGAGGATGAGCAGGAGGAGCCCCCAACTGCATGTGGTTTCCTTGAGAAAGGCCACTGAACACCAGCACACTCAGCCAGATGCTCTTGAACTTGGGCCAATGACCCCTTCCACTTGGGTCTTGAACTACTCTTACAGGAAGGAGGCCACATGGGGAGGACAAGGCAACAACCTGCGGGGCGGGTCCCTCAAGTGTGAAAAAGGGGCCTGCTCAGGGTGGGGACAGGAGTTGAGAAGGACCTTCTGCCAAGACAGGGCTGCCCGAAAGGACCAAAGGCCCAGCAGGCTTTCCTCAGCTGCACATGTCCCCCAGGCATCCAAATCCCAGGACATTCGTATTTGCCAGCCATTGCACAAGGAGGAATGAATCCCTTCCAAGAAGTGAGGGGAGATGTGTACAGAGATTTAAGGAGAAAGTCCATACCATGAGGTCAAGTGCTCCTCCGTATCTGGGCTTTTTCTCCTTCCTGGGCCTAGGGAGAGATAAAAGTGTTCTTGTAGTTAGAAATAACCACATGACTAGGCCTTGCCATTTGTGCATGACTCAAATAATAGCACTCATTCCAGGCCAGATTCTTGATACTCACTGTAGCACCTTCCATGCTTTGCTCTCCTTCAACATCAAATGCAGAGATCATGAGTTTCGAAGTAGAACTTCGAGAAGAGAGCGGCGTAGACTCTTTGCTGTCCGTTAGCACAGAATGGCTGCCAGTGCACATGTATGATAGTTAGTGTCCTCAGGCGGCCCGGTGCTTCCAGCCGATCTTCATCAGAAGTAGAAGTTGTATAACTCATAGGTAAATCTAAATTATGAAAACATGCAAATACCCCCAAAAACAAGCTAATGTTTCAGATGCATCAAAATTGAAATGCGAAGGCTGTAGAAAACATACAAATACTTAATTTTGTCTGTTAGAGAATATTACACACTTAAGAAATATATATTGATTTTTATGATTTGCTTTGTGTCACTCAGCATAATGACCTGGAGATGAACTCAGATTGTTGCCTGTACCACCTTTGTGTTGTTTTCGCTTACGGCTTGGTATGTCTTATAGAAAACAGAGCTTTTCTGTTTTCTCTTAGTGGTACTGGGGAACAAACCCAGTGACACTCTGCCAGCGAGTTGCTACCTGGCCCCGTTTATTTAGTTTTTCATTTTGACACAGGGACTCCCTAAGTTACCCTGTCGGGCCTTGAAGTTGCCATCCATCCTACTGTGTAGCAGGGATTACAGATATGCACCATAAGCTTCTGACTAATGATCTTTTATCCACTCCCACAGATAAGGACAACTGGTTTTCTCCCATGATTTGGTCTTTACCCAGAGAGCTGCTGTGAACATCCATATGCAGTTTTCGTGTGTGTGCCTGCAAGTCTGGCCTCTGGCTACCTGTCCTGGGTGTGATCATCCTGAAGGCAAGCGTGCCACTGAAGAAGAGGTCTGGTCTGGGGAGCACTGGATCTGACAGAGCTGTATGCTGGGCAGCAGCATGTTCTTTATGGGGAGCCCAGGGAGCTCCTCACCCAAGACGTTGTGCAGCAAAAGTGCCTGGAGTACCAGCAGGTGGCCAACAGTGATCCTGTGCAATATGAGTTCCTGTGGGACCCAGAGCCCATGCTGAAACCAGTAGGATAAAGTCCTGGCCTTGTTGGCCCAGGTTCACAGGACCAACCTGGGTGCTTTCGCACCTCAGCATGTAGAGGCTGCTAGAGGAAGGAGAGAGAGCACCAGCCAAACTTCATTCACAGCTGCTTCCAGTTCAGGGCCTCTCCAAGTTCCGATACCTGGGGTAGTAGTTTCTACCAGACCTAGTCACGGCAGAGTGACAATGTTCACTTGTTGTTCCAAGATGGTATTTCCTTAGTTTGTTCCAAAAGAATGTTAGTTTTCAAAGAATGTAGGTCCTGTAATGAATCTGAAGAGAAACCAGAATGTGTCATCCATGCATTTTTTACTTCTATGAGTAATCCGGCAATGTACAATTTTGGAAGCTTTAATTTTTCTAATATCATTCATTTAGAAGAGCTTTGATACTCGGTCAATGCATGATGTCATTAAGGTTTTTTCCTCCTAATTTGGAAACTGAGAGTTTGTTAATGTTTGCATACTTGTTGGCATCTATATCAGTACTGATTGGGTAATTCTGGACTAGCTTAAAATTTCCTTCGCATCCTCAAGGGGTATGGCCTTTGAATAGCCCTTTTCCACCCCAGAACAGTTGTGGCTAAGCCAGCCTTGTCTGAGGGCCAGGGTTTGATTTGTATGGAGATCCTAACTGAGCATGTAACCCTCCCTTGTAACCACACAGTGTGTAAGCCATGCTTCGAGGTTATCTTGGAAAAGGCACACTCATGCTGTCCCTTCTGTCTCCTCCTGATCACTTTGTGTGCTCAGTACCACTGTGTACAGTCTCCAGTATGAAACTGTGGGAGCCAATTCAAAGGCACTATCCCAATGCATGCTGCTCTGGCTGGCAAGGATTCCACTTGTAGAAATCATGTGGCAAGAGTGGGCCTCCCTGCCTAATCCTGGATCTTAGAGGAAAAACTTCCACTGTTTTCTATTGACTTTCGGACGAGGTTGGGTCCGCTTTCCAAAACATAATACCCACGTCCACAACTCAGAGGAGGAGAGGTCTAATTTGGCTCACGGTTTCAGAGGTTTCAGTCCAGGATCTACTGTCTCTAAGATGGAGACATCAGGGCCGAAGGTGTGGGAGAACCAAGCTGCTCACTTCATGGTGGCCAGGAAGCAGAGCACAGGGAAGAGCACCAGTGAGAGATGTCCCCTCCAAAGGGACGCTCCCAGGGACCCGCTGCCCACTGGGCCGACTTCCTAACAGCACGTGTAGCTGTGAACATCCGTGGAGTCATCTGTGCATGGTGTGGGGCCCCCGTGATCCAATCACCAGTCCAGGAGTCTCTTCATCCAGGGAAGTGGACAATTAAGTGGAACTTTCCAGCCCCACCCCTAAGAGTGTAATGAGGGTGGGCCTTCTGCGGTAGCCTTGTCTTCCCCTCCCCTCCCCTCCCCCTTCTCATCCTGCCCCCTCCCGCCACTCTCTTCTCCTCTCCTCTATTTTTTCACACAGGCTCTTGCTACTGGCCTTCATGTCAGCATGGAGCTCAGACTGGCCCAAAACTCTCAGTCACCCTGCCTCAGCCTCCCAAGTTCTGGGGCTACATGCTGCACTGGCACCGCTAAAGCTTCCTTGATGATATTTGTGTGCTGCTGCTGTCCCAGCTCATTCCCTCTTCAGCAGGTTTGTTTCACACATTTCCAATGAGCATTCTCTCTCCCTCTGATCTCTCTGTTTGTAGTCTCTTCCTGTAGTGCTGTAGGACTCTAGTAACAGGCCCAATGCAGTCTTGTCATTTGTTCCGAACTAACTGAAAATATCATTCTGAGTTGTCCTTAGCAGCTTTTGCACAGAGCAGCTTACGGCCTTCCAACTTCTGTCCCACGGGCTCTGCTAAGCGCTCAGGTTCATCCTTGGCTCTGTGGTCCTTTCCATCTCTTCCCACAGCCTTGCCCACTTCAGCTTTTCTGCACAGCCACTAGCATCCCCTTGACTGCTTCTGACTCCACCCGCACTCTTCCCCATGGCTCTCACTGATGAGGGCGGCACAGCTCCATTTTGAGGGTGTTCTATCACCCTGGTTGCAAAGACCCTTGCAGTGTCCTGGGCCACGAAAAGAACCCTCTCTGGCCTCAGTTACTTTTGAAATCTCTTTCCCTGATACTATAAAAGGTCTAAGACTAAAGCCCACAGTCTTCTATCTCAGTATTCTCAGTTGTTCCAAGAATCCAATGACTGACTTCACTGTCAAAGTCAAAATAAAGTCTCAGAGAGGAGCTTACTCCCTGCTCCACAGCTTCTTAAAGATGAAATTAGCACTAGAAATACACCAGGGGCTTTTTTTCATACCTTGTAAATGGTGAGACAACTTGGGAATCATTTATGAAGGACATCTAGTGGACAGGAATCAGAAGGCAGCTAAACATCCTCCAATACATAGACCTTTAGAGCCTGACACGTTGACAGCACACAGGTTGAAAAAGTCTGCACAGGCAAATAAAATGACACTGTCTGGGATGGGGCACAGACAGCAGGATTTTGGGGCTCCCCAGGTCATTAGAGCGCACATCATATAAATTCGGGAAACAGGGTACTCCTGCTCAGCCTCTGTTATGTGATACGGATTTTATCTCTAGGACTCACCAGCTCATACACTCCTACCCAGTTTTCTAGTAAATGTTTTCTTTCTAATCATTGGTAAAATATCATGATGTTCTGGATACTATTTTTCCATGTGGGCATGTGTGTGTGTGTATGTGGGTGTGTGTGTGTGTGTGTTTGGGCATGTGTGTCTGAAGAAGACCGTCCTTACCCAGATGTTGTAGAGATGGTCTTATATATTTCCTTCTAAAAGTATCATCAGGGAGCTTATTTTATTCTGCGTGGTTTAAGCTATGGGGATAAATTTATCTTTTCCTGTGGATAATCAATTGGCCTAGCTGTTTAAAAGTTCTATTCCTGGCCGGGCCTTGAGGTGCACACCTGTAATGCCAGCACTCAGGAGGCTGAGGCAGGAGGATCACCGAGAGTTCGAGGCCAGCCTGGACTACATAGTGAGTTCAGGGCCAGCCTGAACTACAAAGGGAGACCCTGCCACAAAACAAAACAAAACAAAGTGCTATTCTTTTTCCACATTTCAATGCCACATGGGTCATAGGCCAAGCTGTCCCATGTTGGTAAATCTGTTTCCAGGAACTCTATTCCATCGTCCTCTTTGTGAATCTCTTTGCAATGAAACAGCTTTATTGAGATTTAATTGATAGGGAGGAAATTGCACATACTCAAAATATAAAATTTGGTAAGGTTTAAAAAACAATCTTAACCATTTCAAGTATAGAGTTCTACAGAGTCACACTGCTGTGTGACTAGTCTCTGGAATGTTCTAGTGTCACAAAACTGAGTCTATTATCCATTAAAACTCCCCATCCCCCTGCTACCAGCCCCTGACCACCTCCATGCTACTTGCTGGTTCTGACTTTGATCATTCTAGGTACTTCACACAAGTGGAATCACACAATACACGTGATTTTGTGACTGGTTTATTTCCCTTAGCCTGACGGGCTTGAGGTTCACCCTTGTAGCATGTGACAGGAAATCTTTCCCTTTAAGGATGAAAAATAAGTTACTTATTCATTTCTCCTTGAACATCTAAAAGTATGCCGCTATAGACGTGTCTCTTCCTGACAATAGTACAAAGTATCTGAGTAACCACAGCTTTACAGAAAGCCTGATATAATCAAAGTCCTCTCATACTTTTTGCATGACCACCTGGCTTGTCCATTGGTGCTCTTTTACACTTCTGAGTGAGATAAGATCTGCCCATCGAGCTTCATGAGAAACTGCAGTGGCCACAAGCCCGTGTTCGCCGTAATCCTGTTTCCTTGCTCCTGAACACAGAGTTGGAGTCAATAGCCCAGCTATCTGGCTGCTATTAGTCCTCGTTATGTGAGCAGGAATGCTGCATCCCCCCTCCAGCCAGCCCATAAACCCCATGAAAAGACGCCAAACTCCTTGGGCTTCCAGACAGGTGCAGATAAGCACGGAGCCCTGGCCGCCTCCCTGCTAAGGACTTGTGGCTACAAGATTGAAGGACACTGAGCCACAGCCAGAAGGGACCTCACTTTGGACACAACAGGAGTCAGAAATAACACTACTGTGGGAAGTCACGGCTGTTTCTCCATTTATCAGAGCAACTAATGGTCCCTAAATGAGCATGAAACTCTTGTGGGGTTTTGGTTGGAACTGGAGTAGATGGAGGGGACTCACTAAACTTAGAACACAGGCCCGTTTCAGTGATGTACATAGCCTATACCTTTACTTACTGTCTTTCGAGAATTTCAACAAAGAAGATTTACTCCCACTTAAAGTCATATTTATTTTCCAAAAGCTTCTCTGGGGCTAGGGATCTACCTCAGCGGTGGAGTGCTTGCCTAGCATGTATGAGACCACAGGCTCCATCCCCAGAGCTGAAAAAGTAAGACTGTCACTGATGTATCGGAATGGATAGAGTTTTCTTTGTAATTATTGAAGTATAATTTGTAAATTAAACAATTTAAGTAATTTCGGGTATAAGGTCTGAAGAGTTTTAGTAAATTTTGTAATGGTGGGACCGTGACCACACCCCTGCTACAGAACCTGCTTATCACCCCCTAAATTCCCTAGTGCCTCCCTGTGGTCACGCTCCACTCACTCTCACCACGGGAATCACAACACTGTTTTCTCACTGTGGCGCTCCTTTTCTAGAAAATTCTTAAACATGGAGTCATGACTATTTAGTCTTTTCCTGGATAATCATGTTGACAGTAAAAATTGTACTTTCCTTTCTTCCTTTGCAATTCTTTCACTTTAATTTCTTTCTCTTTCTGTTTAGAAGTTACGCTTACACTTTCCCATACATTTACTGAAAAGCTAAAGTTAATGAACGACTCAGAACAGACTCTAGAGACCTTAGCACTTATCAGCCCTCTCCCATCTTAAGCTTTTATATGCAACTCATAGATAGCCATTTAAAATTTCAATCCGGGCTGGTTTACCTTAGCAACAGGCTCATCATTTCATTTGTTCATCATTTCTTCTTGATCTGGCTCCATTTTGGGTCCAATTGCATTCCTTCCCAGATTGGCTCCTTTGGAAAGCCCTTCATCTGGAACAGTCTTCATTTTGTCCTCATGCTTGAGCAGTGGTGTAGTAACTAATGGACTCAGACTCAGCACTTGACCATTAAGTTCATGTCTTTGAAGACATTTCTGTTTTTGTTTTCTCTCACTTTGCTGTTGGTTGAAAGTCTGTGGTCTGTCAGTCTAGTTGTACATCCTCTATCATTCATTTGCTGGTTTTTCTCCTCTGGTTTCCTCCAACAACTTCTCTTTGTACCTGAAAGTCCCTGCGTTTGCTTATGTGTCTATGTATGAGTCTACATTAATTTAGCCTAGTGGAGACTTCCTATCCTTTCTCAACTTGAGGATTCATGTCTTTCAGGAATGCCGGAAAAACTTAAGCGCACTTCCACGATTGCCTTCTCACCGGCTATTTTTAGTTTACAGAAATTCCATGCACTATTCAATGGGCCTTCTCACTTTATCTTCCCCGCCTCTTACAAACTCTTTATCACTTCATCTATTGCTTTTTCATAATCTGTTTCAGGGTTCATAACTCTGCTTTAGGTTGTAATCCAAGATTCCCGATTCTCTCAGCACCTGCATCTATCCAGCTGTGTAACCATAACATAGCAGTTGATACTTTGGGGATCACATGGTTCATGGACATTGTCACTGTCAAATGTCCCCAGGAAGGGGAAGTAAATTCTCCAGCAGACCCTGACTTAAGGTAATGCATGAGACTGTGCAGTTTCTTGAGGTTCGTGATTTTGTCAGGGTCCTCTCAACACACCAGTAACTTCAGTGGCCTGGGTCACGGGCGACATCCAGACCACTGGGTCTCAGCAGGGACACGGTCACCCCTCAGAGGACACTTGGAAATGTCTGCTCATTTGCATTTTTGCAGTTGGGGGAACGAATGCCACTACTGGCCTCTAGTGGGAAGAGGTTGCGGATGCTCCTAACATCCTCAATGCACAGCCCAGCCTCCCTGTTCCCAAACAACCCATCCCAAAATGTCCACAGTGCCAAGGTTGAGAAAACTTGATCTGCCCTGGAAAAGGAAAAGTGTGGTATGGGTTAATCTGAAAATGGAGTTAAAATCTCCATGGCCTTGTGCTCTGTAGGGAATGATTATTGTAAACACATTTTCTCGCTAGCACTGCCAGACACATAACTCCCCATGCAACCTCTTAGTACCACCAAGAGCTTAACTCCCTATCTCTGCTCCAAGCTTGAACACATTCTGGAATGTAATGTACTCCCTATGAGGCCCACTCTAAGTATGTGTCTTGCTTACCTGCTCCTCCTTGGCAGACCCTACCCCGAACTGATGCATACGCCAAATATGTTTCTTACCTTGAGTTTGACCTTGCTATAGACCAGTCAGTAGGAATGATTTTATGTATGTAACCAATCAACTGCCTGCTCTGCTTCTGTACTAGTTCCTGCTTGCAAATCCTATATAAACTGTAGACAGACAGAAAGACAGGGCCTGGTTCTCTGAGGAATTATCCAACCAGGCCCATCGATGTAAATAAAGGTTGCTTTCTGCCTCCATGTCCCGGGTGCCTGTTGGTATTTCTCATTTGCTGTTACAAACTCACCAATGGGTGCATCTGGCAGACCTCTAAGCTCTGAGAACGGGTATTTTCTGTGTGCACACAGGAGCCTATTTCCACACTCGGAGCCAACCTGGAGTTGGTCCCTGTCACTGACGTGAGCTGGCACACACCAGCCAGCACACTTCCCTGCCTGTGGATTTTGGCAGCATGTGAACAGGAAGTGTTGGGCGGCAGACTTCCGGAAATGAAACCCTTCAAAGAAGAAATGGACGACAGCACAGAGGAGGCCAGGACCTTGAGACACATGCTGAGAATCTGAGGCAGAGATTTTATTTGCAGTGAGGACAGAGTTGCCTCAGTATGCCAATGAGCTGGCAATTTCCCCACACCCCCTGTGCTCAGGCCTTCCCACACATCCCATCTCAGCTCTGAGCTTCCCTTAGGGCACATCTGCCACTGCCATTGACTTGGGCTTTGTGAAGCTCATGACCCCGAACCACAGGATGCCACTGAGGAGGGACAGAGTGGCAGTGATGATCCCTAGTGGGAACACATAGGGGAAGTGTTTCTTGGTCACAGCCTCTTTGCCCACAGTAAGCGCTAATGGGAAATCAAGGGGGTTTTGGCCAGAAATGTCCATGACATAGTTGCAGCTCACAGCCAGAGCCACACAGCAAGAGTTGAGGCAAAGAAGGAGGACCAAGCTTCTGTAATAGAGTCGCAGGAATTCGGGGTAGGCGGGCTTCAGCCTGCTGAGTTGGAAGGCCGCTGTGCTGAGAATCAGGGCCACTGGCTGTACAAACTTCACCAACCCCATTAGATCTTTCACAAACTCAAACTCAACTGCCTGGGTCCACCCCCTGTGCATGTTAGCCACTACTAGCACATCAACCACTGTGCCAGAGTTGTTTCGCCTGAGAGAATCCTGAGCATCCCAAAGGCCAATGAAGGCAACAAGAGAAACCTGGCTGTTAAGTTCCCACATGCGCCAGGATACGCTGCTCACTACGATGATACCCAACACCCAGGCCACGGAACTAAACAGGAAGGCAGTCAGGGCACAGATGTGCTGCTTCATTCCAGGAAAACTGTAGAGGATGTTGCAGAGGCAGGAAGCCAGAGCAGGAACACCAAGGAAGGGAGAGAAAACAGAACATGAGTCATGGGGAGAGGGGGGTAAATATTTACATGCTGTTGCCCACGTATTAAATTTGTATTTAAAAGTTCTTCAGGGGCCGGGGATTTAGCTCAGTAGTTCCAGTGCCGACCTTGCAAGCAAAAGGTCCCTAGTTTGATCCCCAGTAACAAAACAAAAACAAGAACAAAAACAAACAAACAGAAAAGTTCTGCATAGGTACTGCTGTCCTAAATATTTTACATGAGAAAAGAAAGAAGCCTAGCAGCTGTGTGTGGCAGAACACCTGTAATCCCAGCACTGAGGAGGCTGAGGCAGGAGGATCTAGAGTTCAAGGCGAGCTCGGGCTGCATAGTGATTTATAGCTGGTCTCAGGTGCATACAGATACCTTGTCTCAAAGAAAGAAAAGAAAGTACAACTGAGAAAGGGAAAGACAGAGGGAGGAAGGAAAGAAGGGATGGAGGGAGAGAGAAGAGAGAAAACAGAGAAACAAGGGGAAGGGAGGGAGGGGAGTGGCAGAGGGGAGGAGAGAGGAGAGGAGAGGAGAGGAGAGGAGAGGGAAGAGGAGGGAGGGGAGGGAAGAAGGAGGGAAAAAAGCCTAGGAATCCATGACAGCTGTGGGCGAATGAGTTGGTAGGTGATTTTGGAGGACAGTGTGGCAGAATCTTTCAAAAGCAGACATGTTCATGTCTTGTCTATCAATTCCCATCTTGAGAATTCATACTGAAATAAGAGTTTGTACAAATATATGGAGCAATGTTCATTTCAGGGTCCTTTGCAATAGAGAAAATTGGAAGTAACCATAGTGTTGATAAATAGAGGGGTGTTCAAGTAAATTATGGCATCTTCAACATCATAGTGCAATAGTACATGGCCATTACGAAGAACGAGTTAACCCATATGAAATCTAGGAAGAAAAAATAGTATCCAAAATGAATAAAATGTAAAACCCAAAATGAATAATAAAATGCATGGTGTGAACATTTGTGTTAAAGGAAAACCATATCTGCTTTTCTTTATATATACAAGTAGATATGAACACATTTGTTAAAAGTTGAAAAGATGCACACAAAAGGAGTCATTCTAAGGAAATCAGTTTGGTAGAGAGGAGCTTTTCATTCTTATCTACATATATTTCCACAATTTGTTTCTCTATTTGCTTACTGGTTGGTTCGTCTTACAGTAGTGTGGATTGAAACAAGGGCCTCACTCATGGTAGGAAGTGCTCTGCCACTGAGATAAACCCTCAGCCTATCTGTAATGCTTTGTAATGAAAAGCACACATACTTTATAAGGAAAGGTGGCCTGAGCCTGACCTTATGGATCTATATGGGAAGTGTCACACACCACGCCCATTTACCTTTTTAACCCATTGCTTGCTCCAAACTCTACCTATTGGCTTCTTGTGGGTGCAACTTAAAACCATCCTGATGCACCTCATATGCAGCAAATATCTTGTATGAAGCAAAGCATACACTTCACATTTAGATTGGGAACTCAGTTATTTGTCTCCCCTGTCAATTCAAATGCATGGAAGTGTCAGGGGTAATAACAAATTGCAGTTGGGGGGCCACCCCTGGGGTTGATTCCCAGAAAGGTGGTGGTAATGTCTGCCCAAGCATGTGGGCGATGTGGGCGCTGCCCATGCAAATCATTCTAGGGGCCTCCAAAGTCCATCTCCTTCCCATGCAGTGTGCTGTCTCCAACCAGGCCCCAGTAAGCACCAGGCTTCCTTGGGATGTGCTTTCTCATGAGGGGAAGGCAGCTGGCTACTGTGAAAGTTGCCTTGTGAGACAGGGGTGGAAATGATGGCCAGGTTTGAGAATTCACTGTCCAGAGCACTTCCTTGCCAAAGGAGATCTGAGGGAATGGACCACAGGATCAGGCACTTTTGATGGAGAGAGGGCATCAGCAAGGAGAATGCTGCAGTTGTCAGGAAAATGTGCTAGTTTGGGGTGGATCTGGTGATGTCTGTGTAGGGACATGTTTTTCTCAAAGGCCAAGTAAGAGAACTACATGTAACTTCTCTACACATTTACCTAGGGGTGCGGAGGGTCACCGTCCACAACAGAAAGATGGAATGATAACTATCCTTTGCAGAAGTAGGAATCATTCTTCACGAAGAGGAAAATGTCCAACCAATAATGAAAAGTGATGAACCACCTACAGGAAGAGAAGTATTGTTAGGTAAAATTTGAGGTAGTAAACAAGGCCTACAACATCCTTGGTTCCCATAAAATAGTCACTACAGCTTTACCCTGTGTTTTGCATAACACAGGCCCTTGTGTCAGTGCTGTGTGCATATGGGTACGTTCAATCCTCAGAGTCCAGTAACAGATGTAAAATTGTGATCCCCGTCTTACTGCTGAGGAGAAAGAGCACAAAGAGATGCAGGACATATGCAAGTTCAATAAGCGACATAGACATAAATGGCAGTGCAGAATCCAGAGCCCTCACACACAGTGCTTCCTGCCCGTCTTGCTACACGATGGGATTTATTCACATCAAGAGAACCAACAAGGGCGGGAGGTGTCGCTCAGGGTACAGCACTTGTATAGCATGCACAAGGCCCTAGGTCCCATCTGCAGTGACACAAAAGAAGAGTGTCAACACGCAGATGACTCCCATCAATTATAATAATGCCTACCCATGACCTTTTCTGTGTCCTCTGAAAATGAAGCCTGAGTGACAGAAGCAGATGGAAACATGTAGAACCCTTGGTTCCTTGCCTCCTCTTGGCTTGAATAAAAACATCTTCAAGGTCAACTCTTTCATCCAAAAAGATGAAAAGAGAGATTTGAGCAAGGGTTTGGAGACATGGGCATCCTTGTGCACTGCTGTGGGAATTGTACAGTGATTCCTGGAAAACTTGACCTAGGAATCCACATGTGAGTCAGCAATGCTACTTCTGGGCATGCTCGAAAAAGAGGTCAAGGCTGGGTCTTGAGAACATGTTTCCATAGCGATGATCATGGCATTATGCACAGTCATTCAAAGGGGAAACAACCCAAATGTCCACTGATGGATGGGAAGATAAACACATGTGGCCTCGACACAGCACACAAAGGGAGAAAACTCTGCCAATGCTACAACCTGTGTGAACCCTGAAGACATCGTGCTGAGTGAGGTAAGCCATCAAAAGGCAAATACTGCAGGGTGCACTTATACAAGACACCTATAGGAGGCAGATTTCCTAGAAACAGAAAGTAGAATGTGCATGCCAGGAGCTGGGAGGAGAGTGAATGGGAGGAGGTGGAGATGGAGTTTCAGTTGCGGACCATAAAAGAGTTCTAGAAACGGATGGGAATGATGAAATATACTGAGTGCTCCTGATCTCAACATGTCAAAAAGACTGAGACGATAAACTTCATGCCATGTATATTTTTCCATGGCAGAAAAGTCTCACTGGAGAAGGCTACAGTGGAAACTGCCTCCAGGGTCTTCACACTCAACTCTGTGCCCAACCCTGTTCTCCTGATCATTTTATCAGTGCATGTTCATACCATCCGGTGTTTCCATTCCCTGTGGGGAGCTGGTACGTGTGCGCAGTACACCTTAGTTCTTCTCTAGCCTCTTTTCCTCCCCTCCTCCCACCCCCCCCCCCCGATCTCCTGATCCCCATCCCTTTCCGTACATGTTTGCGGTACATGAGCTTTCCATTCCTTGTGCAGACATGGTCCGTGCACCTCACACCTCTTCATTCCCTTTCCATCCCCTTTCCCTCCTCTGCCTCGCCCCTCCCTCCATCTCCTGATCCTCCCCTCTTTGAGAAAGCTCTGGGATTGCTGAGTGGCTCCTTGCCTCCTTCCTGGGAATACTCACTTGCTTCCCTTCCTTGGCTGCTTCTTCAAGCACCACCTATATCTCACGGTGGGATGAGTCCCTCCTCACCACACCCGTCCTTCCTGTCTGCATTTCCCATGCAACCTTTTATCTCAGCCCGTGGCTTGCATTGTGTCCCCCAAAGAGACACATCAAGGTCACAGCCCCAGACCTTTAGAATAAGACTGAACATAGAGCCAGGGTCTTTACAGAGGTCCTCGAGCTCAAGGGAGGTGTAGAGGGGGCCTGAATCCAATGTGGCGGTGTCCTCAGAAGATGGGGACAGGACCTGTAGAGGAAGCTTTGTGCAGCACTGCTATGATGTGCACAAACCTTCCTGGGCATTGGGAAGAAGAGTAGCTTGCGTGGCCCGCCTCAAGGAAGATTCATGCTGGAAGGAAATGGAGACACGTAAGTGACAAATGCAGATGGGCGAAACCAGCCTGAGAGGCAGCTGCACACACAGCCTGCAGGAGAGAAGATGCAGAGAGGATGCCACATGGGGCGGGGGTGGGGGCAGATAATCTTTGAGGAAAAATTGTCCTAATTTCACCCTAAGGAGGAGTCTGAGGCCTAGAAATGGGAGGAGGGGAGGTCACTGCGTGTGGAGACTTGCCCTGAATGCTGGGTGGCTCCTAGGGTGGGGCAGTGAAGAAAGGAAGAGGCAGGAGCAGCCACAGAAGCCTGTCCTAGAGAGCACTGAGGGGGCAGGAGTGGGTCATGGGAGGGGCGTGGCTGTAAGAGGAGGGCAGGGCCAGGGCTGCTGCAGGTGACAGCAGGAGCCAAGCTGATGGCCAAGCCGTCCGGGCAGGTGCATATCCCAGGCAGTCCTCTTATCAGCCAGCTCATCCTGAATAAGTTATAAGGGAAGGACAGTGTAAGTGGTACCCTGGCACCCTGAGTGGGTTTAAGTGACTGTGAGCATTTCTGTAGCGATCACATTAGGCACTGCCCTTGAGGCTGTGGGCACACTTGCTCACGGTGAGGAAGAAAGATCCATTACTCCAGGGCTTAGGGAGTGACAACACATCATGCACTTGATGGCCTCCCTGGGTAAACAGACAAGAATCTCCATGGCTGTTTGCAGGCTTGGGCAGATGCATGGAAAGATCTGGAAGGACAGCCCCTGGCAACCTGAAGGGGTCTCTGTGAGGGGCAGGGGGGTCTGGGGTGACGAGGCCTTGTCCCATTCACAGGGTGTCTTTGTGCACCATTTATTTATGCTCATGAGTAAGGTTTCCATGGAGGAGGCCAAGAGAGAAAGACAGAGACACAGAGACAGGACTCAGAGACTGAGAGAGACCCACGGAGACAGAGACAAAGGCACGCACAGAACCTGAAAGACAGAAATTGGGAGGATGGACCGAGCCGAGCCAGAGAGAGAGAGAGAGAGAGAGAGAGAGAGAGAGAAAGGACAGGTGGAGAGAAAGGCACACACAGAGCTGACAGAGGCAGAGAGGGGCAGAGGGAAGGGTGGGAGGGTATATATTTCCAGGAAAGCTGTTCCAAACCCTTTGCTACGTAAAAATCTCAGCTGCAGAAGACTGCGTGGAAATGGCTCCACTTCTGTGCAAACTAAGGAAAGGATACATGGCACAGGTGTCTGTAAAAGCACAGAAGAGACAAAGGGTCTATATGTGCAGACAACAAACATCACCTCTGGGATGTGGGACAGCGGATGGGGACACAGGTGGGGTCAACATCCTCTTGGTCCCAGGCCACGGCTAATGAAGAGGACATTCCATTCAGTGAAAGAAGCGAGGCAGCAAAGGTCCGGTCCTGGATGACTCCCCTTCTGGGGTCCCTGGAGAGGTAACTCCAGAGACAGACAGGAGAAGATGGTGCCCAGGGCCTGAGGACAGGGAGGAGGGGGAGGTGGCAGTTCATGGCCACCGTGTTTCCCATGGGGACAGTGAGAGAGTCTGGACATGGATGGTGATGACAGTCCCGTCTGCATGGCAACACACTAGGTGTCACTGAGCTGTACACTGAGAACTGGTTAGAAAGGCACATTTGATGCTTCGGGCCATTTCCCACAGTGAAGAGTCCATAAACATGAAGGACAGAGCATCCACTCACCAGCGTGCTGTCTTGCGGGACCCGGTGACAGGACGAGATGATGGCCTGCTCCCTGGGCCACCAGGGCTGACAGGCAGGGCTGCTCGCAGGGTCCTCACAGGCTCCTCTCGCTGGCGTCTTGGTCCAGGAACCAGGAGCTCACACGCACAGGATGGGCCTGCCTCTCAGCTCCAAGCCTTTCTGCGGCAGTTTTCCATGGTCACCACACTCCACCCCTCCCCCATCCATCCAGTCCTGTGCTGCCAGCTCATCAGCACAATGACGCCCGTCGTCCAGGTTGGCCCTGGCACTCACTGTGCGCCCTGTCTCTCTGCCATCATCCGGGTACAGCATATTCACCCATGGGTTATCAAGATCCATGTGACTGATTCTGACCAGTTTCCTCTCCCTTTATTTTTCGACCCTCCAAAGCAGGCCCTAACCCACCTCATGTGGAGACGAGGAAGGACAGTCTTAACAAAACCATGGCCCTGCTGGGGATTTAGCTCAGGGTGGCCGCCCCCTGCCTTGCAAGCACCAGGTCCTGAGTTCAATCCCAGGTACCAAAAAACAAAAACAGTGGCCCTGGATCAATGGGAGGATGAGCAGGAGGAGCCCCCAACTGCATGTGGTTTCCTTGAGAAAGGCCACTGAACACCAGCACACTCAGCCAGATGCTCTTGAACTTGGGCCAATGACCCCTTCCACTTGGGTCTTGAACTACTCTTACAGGAAGGAGGCCACATGGGGAGGACAAGGCAACAACCTGCGGGGCGGGTCCCTCAAGTGTGAAAAAGGGGCCTGCTCAGGGTGGGGACAGGAGTTGAGAAGGACCTTCTGCCAAGACAGGGCTGCCCGAAAGGACCAAAGGCCCAGCAGGCTTTCCTCAGCTGCACATGTCCCCCAGGCATCCAAATCCCAGGACATTCGTATTTGCCAGCCATTGCACAAGGAGGAATGAATCCCTTCCAAGAAGTGAGGGGAGATGTGTACAGAGATTTAAGGAGAAAGTCCATACCATGAGGTCAAGTGCTCTCCGTATCTGGGCTTTTTCTCCTTCCTGGGCCTAGGGAGAGATAAAAGTTTCTTGTAGTTAGAAATAACCACATGACTAGGCCTTGCCATTTGTGCATGACTCAAATAATAGCACTCATTCCAGGCCAGATTCTTGATACTCACTGTAGCACCTTCCATGCTTTGCTCTCCTTCAACATCAAATGCAGAGATCATGAGTTTCGAAGTAGAACTTCGAGAAGAGAGCGGCGTAGACTCTTTGCTGTCCGTTAGCACAGAATGGCTGCCAGTGCACATGTATGATAGTTAGTGTCCTCAGGCGGCCCGGTGCTTCCAGCCGATCTTCATCAGAAGTAGAAGTTGTATAAACTCATAGGTAAAATCTAAATTATGAAAACATGCAATACCCCCAAAAACAAGCTAATGTTTCAGATGCATCAAAATTGAAATGCGAAGGCTGTAGTAGAAAACATACAAATACTTAATTTTGTCTGTTAGAGAATATTACACACTTAAGAAATATATATTGATTTTTATGATTTGCTTTGTGTCACTCAGCATAATGACCTGGAGATGAACTCAGATTGTTGCCTGTACCACCTTTGTGTTGTTTTCGCTTACGGACTTGGTATGTCTTATAGAAAACAGAGCTTTTCTGTTTTCTCTTAGTGGTACTGGGGAACAAACCAGTGACACTCTGCCAGCGAGTTGCTACCTGGCCCCGTTTATTTAGTTTTTCATTTTGACACAGGGACTCCCTAAGTTACCCTGTCGGGCCTTGAAGTTGCCATCCATCCTACTGTGTAGCAGGGATTACAGATATGCACCATAAGCTTCTGACTAATGATTTTATCCACTCCCACAGATAAGGACAACTGGTTTTCTCCCATGATTTGGTCTTTTACCCAGAGAGCTGCTGTGAACATCCATATGCAGTTTTCGTGTGTGTGTGCCTGCAAGTCTGGCCTCTGGCTACCTGTCCTGGGTGTGATCATCCTGAAGGCAAGCGTGCCACTGAAGAAGAGGTCTGGTCTGGGGAGCACTGGATCTGACAGAGCTGTATGCTGGGCAGCAGCATGTTCTTTATGGGGAGCCCAGGAGCTCCTCACCCAAGACGTTGTGCAGCAAAAGTGCCTGGAGTACCAGCAGGTGGCCAACAGTGATCCTGTGCAATATGAGTTCCTGTGGGACCAGAGCCCATGCTGAAACCAGTAGGATAAAGTCCTGGCCTTGTTGGCCCAGGTTCACAGGACCAACTGGGTGCTTTCGCACCTCAGCATGTAGAGGCTGCTAGAGGAAGGAGAGAGAGCACCAGCCAAACTTCATTCACAGCTGCTTCCAGTTCAGGGCCTCTCCAAGTTCCGATACCTGGGGTAGTAGTTTCTACCAGACCTAGTCACGGCAGAGTGACAATGTTCACTTGTTGTTCCAAGATGGTATTTCCTTAGTTTGTTCCAAAAGAATGTTAGTTTTCAAAGAATGTAGGTCCTGTAATGAATCTGAAGAGAAACCAGAATGTGTCATCCATGCATTTTTTTACTTCTATGAGTAATCGGCAATGTACAATTTTGGAAGCTTTAATTTTTCTAATATCATTCATTTAGAAGAGCTTTGATACTCGGTCAATGCATGATGTCATTAAGGTTTTTTCCTCCTAATTTGGAAACTGAGAGTTTGTTAATGTTTGCATACTTGTTGGCATCTATATCAGTACTGATTGGGTAATTCTGGACTAGCTTAAAATTTCCTTCGCATCCTCAAGGGGTATGGCCTTTGAATAGCCCTTTTCCACCCCAGAACAGTTGTGGCTAAGCCAGCCTTGTCTGAGGGCCAGGGTTTGATTTGTATGGAGATCCTAACTTGCATGTAACCCTCCCTTGTAACCACACAGTGTGTAAGCCATGCTTCGAGGTTATCTTGGAAAAGGCACACTCATGCTGTCCTTCTGTCTCCTCCTGATCACTTTGTGTGCTCAGTACCACTGTGTACAGTCTCCAGTATGAAACTGTGGGAGCCAATTCAAAGGCACTATCCCAATGCATGCTGCTCTGGCTGGCAAGGATTCCACTTGTAGAAATCATGTGGCAAGAGTGGGCCTCCCTGCCTAATCCTGGATCTTAGAGGAAAAACTTCCACTGTTTTTCTATTGACTTTCGGACGAGGTTGGGTCCGCTTTCCCAAAACATAATACCCACGTCCACAAACTCAGAGGAG
The DNA here is from genome assembly GCF_053883595.1 of Heterocephalus glaber. Taxonomy (NCBI): domain Eukaryota; kingdom Metazoa; phylum Chordata; class Mammalia; order Rodentia; family Bathyergidae; genus Heterocephalus; species Heterocephalus glaber. The sequence goes on from NW_028258240.1 coordinate 118,663, forward strand.
GAGAGGTCTAATTTGGCTCACGGTTTCAGAGGTTTCAGTCCAGGATCTACTGTCTCTAAGATGGAGACATCAGGGCCGAAGGTGTGGGAGAACCAAGCTGCTCACTTCATGGTGGCCAGGAAGCAGAGCACAGGAAGAGCACCAGTGAGAGATGTCCCCTCCAAAGGGACGCTCCCAGGGACCCGCTGCCCACTGGGCCGACTTCCTAACAGCACGTGTAGCTGTGAAACATCCGTGGAGTCATCTGTGCATGGTGTGGGG